>NC_047670.1:33331792-33524292 GCF_011762505.2 Arvicanthis niloticus | reverse complement strand
TGTTTCGTATTACGATGGTTTATGTAGCTTGGCTACAATGAACCCAGATGATTGTTCAGGTGTCTGTGACGGTATTCTTAAAATAAATATGTTGAGTGCTTATATCTGTAGACTATGAATAAACTGTCACACACAGGTATGACTATAATGTAGTCTCTGGAAGGCTTCGAGAGAAACAAAAAATGGAGAGCTAAAGAAAAAAGAGCTAATCTGCAGACTGTCTTCAGATTTCAGACAATAGCATCTGTTCCTCTCAAGATCTCTTTCCAGCCTTAGAGCATACCTTGTAGATTTTGAAATTGTCAACTCCTACTATTTCCTGGAGTAAAGTCTGTATCCTTTTTCCCTGTAAGTCACACGTAATGATTATGTTTTTCTGACTAACCCAAAGAAGGACACATATAAAATATGTTTAAAACCACATGGAGTAGGCAAAGACAATTACAAATAGAAAAATATCACGTAGAGCAGATTAATCAGAAGAAAACCAATATATCTTTGAAATTATGCTATGTGGCAATGAGCAAAAAAAAAAAAAAAAAAAAATTGTGGAGTCTTCAGTAGTCACTAAGGAGCCAAATTGAGAGCATATGGCCGAAATGACATTGAGCTCATTGTTTTAGTTTGAGTCACTGTAGCTATGATGAAACACCATGACCAAACACAAGGTAGAGAGGAAAAGGCTTATTTGTCTTGTGCTTGCACATCTTTAGTCTGTGAAGAGAGTTAGCACAGGAAGTCAAATTCCATGAGAACCTATTGACAGGAGCTAATGCAGAGGTCATGGAGGAGTGCTGCTTATTGCCTTGCTTATTGTCTGTCACAGCAATTCCCCACTATCTGGGTGCCAGCTTCCTTCAGTGACGGACTACAGATGTGGAAGCATAATCCAAGTCAACCATTTCCTTTGCTATTTGCTTTTGATCATGGAGTTTCATTACAACATTAGTAATCCAAACTACGACATTCATATCAGACAATTAAAAATAATTTCAAAATTTTATCTCCAAACACAAAGACAAGCTTATAACTTTTACAAAACAAATGAAAAAAAATTATCTTTATATTTGTGTATACTTCTTAAATAATTGTCAAATGTGTTTATTTAAAACTAAAACTATGATATGTTCTGTATTAAAATTGTGCCTTTTATCTTAATAACCTCCATAAAGAAAAGAAGAGGCATGTTTAATACATGTAACAGAAAAACATAACAAAATGGATAAATAAATATCGACTAAGACTAGTAAGAAGAATGAAAACATCTAACAATTCTTATTGACTAAGAAGCTGATGTTACACTCATTTATGTTTGACTATTTATTATACTTGCATATTAAAATTTGGCTTAAATTGATCTCCATAGACAAATTATACATGCCCTAACTTGCTGTATAAACAAATTGTAATATAACTGAAGTATTGTGAAACCAAACATCTGGCTGTCAGTGTATTAACAGTGTATTAACTAATGAATGTACTGTATCCATAAAGAGAAAATGTTTCATCTTCTCATGTCTATGTAAGGAAAATACAATTATATTCAATCGTATACATTCTGTATGGTACATCTTTTCTCTATCACTGAAATTAATCTTACATTTATTCCAGTGGAACTATTTAAACCAACCTCTTTCTAAATTCTTCCTAAACTTTTTCTAGAAATATCACCTAGCTCAAATGAATTGTTAAATTTTCTTTAATAATTATTAACAAATATAAAATAAGGTCATTAACTAGAATTTTTACAGTGCAAAATGAAAATAATAAGAGAAGCTTTTATTTTAGTTTTGAAGAGACTGAGGCTGGTGAGTCTCAAGTTTAAGCTAGACTAGGTTATATAGAGATACCATCAAAATATATATGCATATTTATATACACATACACACACATATATATAAAACACTACACCAATCAATCACTTAATTCACATGAACCATTGTAGCAAAAGTTAGGATCTTATGTTACCAACCCTGGTAAGCATGTTTATTACTTGCATATCATGCGGTTCTGGTGAAAGGCTAAATTGGTAATAAATAAATAAATAAATAAATAACCTTTTGAAAATGTGTAATTTCACAAGTAAAATTGAAATCTACACATGATTTTACTAACAACCATGATTCTAGTTATGTATCAGAAATATGTCTATTTCATGCAAACACGAAATGTGTATGATGTTTTTCATAACAGCCATGGTAAAAGTGAGTTTGAAGAGCTCCAGTGTGGGGTGTACAGTGGCATTAATAGTACTGGGACAGGGAGGCGAGAGGATCATTCTCAGCTTCATTGAGGATTCAGGGCTAGCCTGTGCTGCAGGAGCCCCTGATTTAAAATTAAAAAGTAGCAGCAAAGAGAGGAAGATTGGTAATCTAAATAACTTTAAAGTCCAAAGGCTAGAAAGCGAGGAAAATTGATTTTAGCAAAAAATAAACAACAATGGCACGTCTTAACAAGAAACAGCATCAACTGTCTTATAAAAAAGACATAAGATAATATTTTTTTGAGACATAATTTCATTATGTATCTCTAGCTGGCCTTCAACTTATTATGTAGACCTGACTGGTCTCAGACTCAGAGAGAGTCCCTAGCCTCTTCATAAGTGTTAGGATTAAAGGCATACAACAACACATGTGGCAAAATAAACATTAAAATGTATTTAATATTTAAAATATGTATGTACTACAATATTAAAAGATAAGCAGACACTATAAAACATGGAGAATAAATTTAAAAATAACAAAGCTATCAAAAAACAGCAAGAGAATAATTAGAAATAAAGTGTCATATCTATGAGAGACTGGGGAAGCCATTGGGCAAGGGACACATATGGGACTCCCATAAACTGGCAATCAGCTTTCTCGTAATTGTGTAATATACTATCAGTCACATAATCGGAAGGTTCATTTTGTATCTCACATCACGTATAACAAACCTATTTCAGAATGAATCAGGAATGACAATGATGGATCAATGAACTGATAAAACTCAAGATGGTAAATTAATATTATAAAGTAGCCACAGGATAAGATTAATGCCAGAACAATACACATGGTGAAAGGGAGCTACAGGAAGGTGGGAGTCAGACTGTCAAGTACCTCATGTACATTCGGATTTTGTCCTGGGGATAATGGCTTTTATATGATTTCCTTTAATGCAAGCTCTGTCTCATTTGTCTCAAGTTCTGTATCTGCAAAGGTCTCAGATGAACAGGCAATAAAATGGTTGGCAATAAAAGTGTTGAAAGTTGAACTTACAGATTACAAATGTAGTGAGTGGAAACATTACTATTCCTGACTGTGCAAACAAGCTTATTGGCCTGGGGCAATGAACTCAGACTACTAAAAATCTGATTGGTCGTGATCTTTAGACCTTTCTACTCTGGTGCAACTCTGAATTCCTGCCAGGTCGGCTGGAGTCCACCAGGTCTTCCTACACATATTCACGGATGCATTGTTTTCATCTGTCTAAAAATCTGAAGGGACATGTTTCTTATCTCTTCCTGGTTTCCTCTGCATTGCTAGTATTTCTCAGAAACAGCTCCTTGACCCTTGACAATGGAGGTTACAGGTTGCAAACTTTGCAAAAATACCCTGAAGAACACTGAAGAGAGAGATTTAAGGTCAAAGCAAATTAACATATAACTCTCAGAGTTTCTTAGGCACAGCTCTAGTTGGCTCCCCTACCACAGATACACAGACACACACACACACACACACACACACACACACACACACACACACTCCAAACTTCCTATTTTACTTGTGTAAAATTCTCTCCTGATAGTAAACAACTCTTTTTACCATTTCTATTTTCTGTATGTCCTTAGCCTTCTTTTTGTGCACATGTAGTTTAGTCTACGCTGCAAATCTCCATTCAGGCTGGGGGCACAGTGCTTGCTAAGGATGCCCAAAGTTCTTAGTTCAATACACAGAGCCACAAAAACAAACCAAACAAAACTCTTCATTTGGTTAATATTTTGGCCATAAGACCTTCCCAATCTAGAAGCTCAACTTTCGTGACCTGTTCACAATTCTGGTTTCATAGTGAATTCCTAAATATGGTCATTTGATCCATAAATCGACCAGAAATACTATGTCCTGTTAATTTAATGGGATTCAAGCCTGTATATGTAGAGAATTAAGAAGTTGAGGAAGAAACTCATGGGTTAAGTCTTATGGCGAAATAATTGGTTGTAAAATTATTTGTCTGTATTTAAAAGAAAACCCATCACAGCTTTAGATATTTAGCTTTAGACATTTTTGTCTCATTTCTAATTCCCTGGCAGTTACACAGCATTAGATCCAACAAACCATTTCCACTAAGTTTATGGTCTTCAAGTTCATATTATTATGTTGCCATTGTTAGCACATGGCTCCCATTGTCAAAGACATTAGTCATGATGTCCAAGATGGTACTTGGATATCTCCCATCACATCTACCCACTAACCTGTCTCAAGGAGGGCTGTGCAAGGGTTAAAAAAGAGAAGGAGAGTGTAGGCAGAGCCTATAGACTGACTAAATTACTTACTTCATTTTGGCCACAAGTGAATCAGATGGTTTTATGGTTTCAAACCAAACCAAATATTCCACAGTCTGATGTCTGGGGGTTGGCACTCTTGTGGGACACAATGAACCTTAAGGAGGTGAGGCCTTGCTGTAGAACTAACTTCCCAGTAGCAAGTTCTTGAAAGCTTCTCTGGAAGACTATAGCCAGGCCTTGTTTCCTTACCATTCTCTCTGATTCTTGGTAAACCTGAGTACAAAGAACCTCTACCGCATACTCCTTCTGCCATAAATGATCTACTTACTGTGACAGAGTTTTATTTTTTTTAAGGTGTAAGCCAGGTTGGCCTCCATCTTGTAACCCTCCACCCTTTACCTCACTGACATATGCTACCACAACCAGCCCATGGAAAACCTTTTAGTCACGTCTATCAGGTATTTTATCACAGGAACAGAAAAGCCACTAATACTTAAAGTGATTATCTACTTCCAAAGGACAGTTTGTGGGCAAGGGTATTATTACTCTATGAGTAATAATCAAACTGGAATTTGATTATTAGGAAAAAGAGTCCAGATATCGGTTAGTAATGGACATTCTTGGCTACAACAGCATATTCTGTGGGTATCCAGATGAAGGACCATAAACCTGCATGTGGGAAGCCACAAGAGGATCGCATGAGGAAGTGATACCAGAACTTAGCCAAATATCCCTGATTTAGAAACTCGTAGGTATATGTGTGTCTTCCCTACAAGACCCTGGGGGTCTCAGACAGTCAGTTCTCTCTGTGATCTATAACCCTTCAAAGGGAAACATTTTATGTAGCAGACTTTTGGGGCATTCTTTTAGTGGGCTGAGATGAAAGTAATAGGGTTTTTTTTTTTTTGTTTTTGTTTTTTTTTTAAATTGGATGACAGGAAAGTGTGTCATCTTTGTGAACAATTTCACTGTCTTGGGATGTTGGGAAAAACTGGTCTCAAGATTTTATCACAATGGCAACCTATACATACTTCCTTGAAACATCTGTTGTTGCCTTGTAACCTTTAACATTTGTCTTGCTAATGGTTGACACTCTTTTTACTCATCTTACTGTGTAGGGCTTTCCTCATGCCTATGCCCATTCTAACTTCTATCATAGACATCTCAGCCTAGAGTTGTAAGCCAAGCCAACTTCCAATCATGGGTCACAGCTAGATCATAGGCTTGACCTAGGTAAGAAACAATGACTCAGGGATGCAGAGACCATGACTTACATCCTTTCTTTTCAATTATAATATCAAGTGACTATAAAAACCAACATTTAGACATAGATCATTGCAGTGGCTGGTTTTCAGATGAGTCATATTAACTGTTTCTGAATTTATGGAGTTAACTAAAATTGAACATGTATGTGGCTTCAGATGTGAATCTAAAACAAGAGACAAATAACGACAGCTAGAGAAAACTTAAAAGAACCTGTTACCATACCTCCTCTCCTTTGCTTGAGCTTCTTGGAGATTACTGATATGCAGAATAGTGAAAGTCAAGCCTCAATGCTTATTTACCTTCCTGTTGGGTTTCACTTTTAATTACTGAGAGGTAATGCATGTATTAATGATGCTAAGGCTGATGGAAACTTACTTGGCTGTTACAAGTAAACAGTGAACCTGGATATCACTGGGACGTGATCCTCTGTGAACCTAGATTCTATCTTATCCCCCAGGAAATGTCTCTTTCCTTATTCAAGCTTGGAGACGAAGAGACAAGCATACTAACAGTCGCATCACCTCAGTTCTTCTGAATTAGCAGTTGAGTGTGGATGAGAAAAAACAGGCTTCAAGTTCTGCCTGGTTACCATGGAGAGGCATTTTCAAGTGCAGATTTCCAGGAGCCCTACAATAGGCTCTCAAGTGCTTCACAAGGAACGACAACCATAGGATATTTGCTTATCTTTTGAAAATAAGAGATAACTGTCTCTGTTAGGTTTCTGGGTTCTACATGTGATGATTTGTGGGGAAGAGATAAAATCAGGTGACCAATCTCACTATTTAGAACAGGAGAACTGCCAAACAGGACACACTGATAAGTTCATACCAGGAGAGTGCTGTTTCTCTCTATCAATGGGGACACTGTGAACACTGAAACTCAGGAAGAAGAAAACCTTAAGAGATAGGAGATGTTCCTTTCTTCAGACAGGTTTCCAGAAATTTTCAGTCAGGAGCCTAAAATCCACTATATTCAGTATATTCATAGACAGAGGTATCTTAGTCCTATAAGACATAGAAACTGACACCTAACATCCTAAGACAAAGCCTATAATACCCCAGATTATGATACCACAATTCTGTTACAAGTGATGAGACCAGGATGGAAGGAAGTACACTCAGAGGTTTTAAACCAGTTCTGTGCACATTTGTAATGTACACGCTTGTAATGTCTTCAGAAGTGGAGATGTTGGATAAAGATGACATCTACTCTGGTATCTCTGTAAAACCAGTAGTTCATTGACAGTATTGGCATAAACAAGGCTATATGCTAACTCAAACGTTTATTGGTTTTTAAATGGAATGATGCATGGCTCATTAGTTTCCTGTGATGAAAAGTGATTAGACAAGTGAACAAAAATGATTTAGTAAAAAGAATGAGTTTAAATCAACTCTCTGAGGTTTATCTTTATCATGTACAAAACAGAAGGGATGGGGTGGGGATATGGGGAGATGGCTCAGCAGGTAAAGGCTTTCCACTAAACCCAATGATCTTATTTCAGTCCTCAGAACATGTGGCAGGAGGAAACAACCAACTATCTTAGGTTGTCCTCTGATCTCTACTCATGAGATAACACACACACACAGCCCCCACAAAATTTATGAATAAATTTAGTAAAAAATATTTTGAGAATTTTGTAGTTGATAAAAACAACTCCAGATGACGTGTGCTGAGAAGCGACTGCCTGTTCGACTCTGTATATGTTAAATAAGAGTACTCGTTATCAATACTGTCATTGCGTATTGATAGCAAGACAAATAATGCATTTCTGCCTGGTTCACGGACTCCCAGTAGCACTTCTTTTCTGTTTTTAAATAAATCATCGTCTTGCCAACCTAGGCATTCACGTGCAAGTCTCAAATTAGGTCCTGACTCCTGTAAGGAAGTGTTTCTCAAACATACTTGTCCTGAATCACACACTGTCCCTAGATACACTTGCATCCCAAATTCATTTGTTTATGTGCTGAGTGTTTCTGGCTTGCCATGGTTTCTAATGTTATGCAGACAACAGTTTGAACTGAGATGTTACCAGTTAAAGGCAGAGAAGAGGCACAGGTATGCTAGACTTCACAACTTCCTATAATATCACAAACTATCGGTCAAATTCATATTTCATAAAATAGAATTATTATAGCTACTAAACAAATGTGTTGTGAGCATATTCCTATTCAATCACTGAATTACATGTAGTTCTACCAAAGAGTGAAAGACGTTGTATAAAACTGCTTTTCTTATCAGCTCTAGAACTTTCCCCATTTCTCACTATAAACTGATTAAAAAAAATCTTCTGATAAGCAAGATTTCCCTAAGTGGATGAGTCACTCTTAGTTGTAATTATAAAAAAGGTGCTGAGCAGAGTATAAAATCAGTAACATCAAGAGGTGAGCATGCAGCTTTAGAGTCTCAACCTTCTGCTACTTTTGTACTTCAATCACACTACTTAACCTTTTAAAGCTCTATCTTCTTACCTTAAAAAATGATGATGACAATGGAACTGACTCCTCAAATTGTGTTGGAGATTGTTAAAAATAAACGCTACATCTAGCCATTGTTATGGACTGAGCTTTTATACTGGGCTCCAGCAGAATGGAGTAAACCAAAATGGAGTCACCGGTGTTAAGTTTGGACATCAATAAATGAAAGTAAAGTTGATAATCTGACTTGAGTCATGAGGAGGGAGATGATTGCTGAATTTTCAAAGCCATACTAGAGCCAGCATGAATAATGCAGCTACCACTGTTATAACCGGGAAGACAAGCTAAAGTAGGCTGCCGGCAATCACTCTACCCTGTATATTGTTCAATTCCCTTGCTCATCCTCCCACAGAAGAGCTGAGTGCTCTGTCATGTCTATCAGAATACCTCTTCTAAGTCTTTGCATGAAACTCTGTTCAATTCCTGAACAACAACAGCATCACCATCACCATCACCATCACCACCACCACCACCACCACCACCACCACCACCACCACCACCACCACCACCACCATCATCAACATCAACAACAACATGATTAAACGTGGAAATTGCATTTGTTAAAATTTTGCTTCTCAACATAAAATGTCAAATGCTTAGCCTATAATGAGGGGTTAGTGACCTTTTATATTTATTGACACGTATAACTCTAAAGTATCAAGTGCAGGAGAAATGATTGACGGGGAGGGGGTGGAGACATGGGAAATCAGACATTATCTATCCCGTAGAAGAGCTACAGGAGCAGCTATCTAAGGGCACGCCAGCCTAACGTCACTTCTCGGTCTCTCAAACATGTCATGTCCTGAATGCTGTGGTTGCTTTCTTTGTGTTCACACTTTATTGCTGGGTTCAGGAATCCTAACTTCCTTTTAGATACAAAGTGAGCACAGGGCATGCTGCTATCTACCTGGATGTTCCAGCCCTGGGGCTCTAACAATGTTCCTTCCCTGCTCTAAGCTCCAGAGGTCAAGGGTCTCCTCTTTTACGGCTCCACAGTGGCCTGTTCACACCTCCCTGGTAGCATACCTACTTGCTCCAATGGTTTCCATGGCTTATCTCTGCTAGATTAGGAACATCCTGTCTCATGGCCACTTCCTTACATTACCTCCTGTGTAGGGAACACTGCAGGAGTCTGTCCCATTCTTTGGACCCCATTGTGTAGATTCATGTGGAACACAGAGCAGTTTATGAAATCATTTGCCTTTGCTAACTCTTTCTCCATCCTTCCTGATTTAGTTATTCACTCTTTTCATCTCTTATTGGAAGTGCATTTTCTGTTTCATTTCTTGAAACATACAATGATATGGCAAATAGGACTACAGTTGGACAGAACTGTGTTGGGAAGCACATGCACACTCAAATATACGGGTGTGCATATGTAAATGTTTCTTCTCTGTTGTTCTACTTTATTGGTAAAATGCAAGTTTGTGTGTGTGTGTGTGAGTGTGTGTGTGTGTGTGTGTTCTCATTTACTTTATGTAGAAGAAATGAAAGAAGATATTGGTCACTGAAAGAAAATGCAGATCTTCTAACAGTGCAGCTAAGGCATACACTAATTTTGGCAGCTAAAGACTAAAGACTTTCTATGCAATTTATAGCCTTACACTAATCTCAGAAACTTCAAGTTTGGATTTCAAGTGTCTGCAAGCTGTCACTGAGACATTCATCTGAGTCTCTTGTCCTGCATTAGTGTTTGAAAACTGATTGTCACTGACCCAGCTCCCTTTACCCCTGGAAAGCAACTTTCATCTACCTTTTAGCAAACAGTTCAAACAACTGGCTATGTATTTTCTTTTCTGTCTGGCCTGTATATCTTGAGGAAACACCACGTTCTCAATATTTTCATTGTTGTCTATTATTTTGTTTTTTTCTGTTGCCTACTTGTATTCCCTCTGATTTCTCTACAACAGCCCCCACTCATACCTCTACCTACCCTTGTGTCTCTTGTAGTTCAAACTATAAAATCATTACAGATCAAAGAACTTTTTACTCTCTAGATATGAAACTTGGGCCATGGTGTTTTGCCATATTGACATGTGTATCCTCACTAGAAGCTGTTTTTGAGGTTTAAACAAGTTTTTCAGTAGCTAGCACTTAAGTTTAGATCTTTTACTGTTTTTGTGGTACTAAGTAAGCTGTTTAAGATCTAGATTGTGCTCTCTCTCTCTCTCTCTCTCTCTCTTTCTCTCTCTCTCTCTCTCTCTCTCTCTGTGTGTGTGTGTGTGTGTGTGTGTGTGTGTGTGTGTGTGTATGTGTGTTTCATGTGTATGAACATGCTTGCAGAGGCCAGAGGCTGACACTGGATTGAGTGTCTTTCTTCAGTTTCTTCCACCTTAGTTTTTGAGACAGAGTCTCCCACTGAATCTGGAACTCAGAAATTCATTAGCCAGGCAGCCCCAGAGATACCGTCTCTCTCTCCCCAGACTTGGAATTATAAGCACACATTGCCATTCCTGAATTTTATATCCCTTACTCTTTATGTACTTGGCTTTTATTCTGTCAGGTACTGGAAATCTGAAATGAACTCTTTGTGCTTGCCTGGTAGGCATCATATCAAGTAAGGCAAAGGCCAAGTTCCCTCATTCTTTCATGATGCCAGTGCAGCCTTAGTTCTGAAGGCATGAGAATGCTGCAATCAATGCACATTCTGTTACCCTAGTCACTGTCAGTGAGTGCTGTTAGAACATTCTACCTTCTGCTGTATGCTACTGTGGGCTGGCAATTGCAATGTTTTCACTATATATACAACTTCTCTGATCCTAAAAAAAATATGATTGTTTAATTGTGGAAAACAAAGGACCAATAGTTTCCTAGCACGTACAGGCATTCTGTGTCTTATTTTCATAGCCATGATACAAAACAAAAACAAAAATAAGTAAACAACAACAGACACAAAACTAAAACCTGACTAAAGCAACTTTAATGGAGAAAACATAATATAGTTAGCCACGATTCCTGGTTCCAGTCCATCACTGTGGAGAAGTTAAGGTTAAAGGAGCCTGAAGCTGCTAGTTGCTTCCATAATCAAGAGAAGAGAAAGAACAGATGTATACATGTTTGCATAAGTACACTTTTGACTTGGTATACACCAACTTACAGGATGGTACCACCAACCTTTAGGCTATAATATATTCTCACATCAATTAAGGTAACCAAGATAATCCCCAACAGACATGCTCTCAGGACAACATAATCTAGACAGTCCTTCACTTTTCAGAACATTCCAGATTATGATAAATTGACAGTTAAAGCTAACTGTCACAATGTGTCATCATCAAATTTGTGTATTTTTACCTTGTATTCTGTTCATCTTTAAATTTTTTGTTTTCAATTTCTGGCTTGACTTACATTCTAAAAAATTAAAATAATTTTGGATCAGTATTTAGACATAATGGCTAACCATTTCTGAAATGGTCCTGAATATGCTTTTGTCATTTGCATAACATATTTATGTGAGACAACATTGATGACTGTTACGTTTTATATTGCCATATAATGAGGAGGGAGAAAGTCACTTGTTGGGCCTTGACAAGATGTTCCCCTGAGGAATCACACCATAAGACAGGCCTAGTATAAAGAAGATTTATTATGAGGGGAAGGAAGGGGAGTGGGGACCAGGAAAGGTATGGATCCAGAGAAAAGAGAAGGACAGGAAGAGAGAAAGAGAGGAAGGGAGAAAAAGAGGAAGAAAGGATGAAAGGACAAAGGAAAGAAAGGAAAGAGAGAAAGAAAGAAAGAACGAAAGAAAGAAAGAAAGAAAGAAAGAAAGAAGAAAAGAAGAGACAGGTTAGGAATAAGTGGGAACAGAAAAAGAGAGAGAATAGGAGAACAGAGAGAAAGTAGGGCAGCAAGCCGTCTTGTAAGTTGTCATTCCTGGCTGCAGATGATAATGTAAGGTGTTTTTGTTCCTGAAAGATGCCTAGTGGAATTGTCTGTAAGGCAATAGGACTATAAAATAAAATATTGATCAACTCTGGAAACTACTAAGCATCTTTATGTATTGTCATATCAAATTCAGGCAAAAGTTAGTTAATTATGTAAAAAAGAAAAACAACAATCTTATTTTATGCACATTTGTTTTAGTCTTTAATAAATGATAATATATGTATACTAAATAATTATTTTCAATAAAAAGTTTTATGGTTTGTTATCAGAAAATGCTTGAGTTATATACCTAGAGTTGATAAAATGTCTCTAGTGAAAAGGGACCTTGAATGGAAAAAATTTAATAAGCTTTGATCTATGTAATGAAAGCCATAATTCCCATTTGCAGCATATATTTCATACAAACATTAAATTAATGAATATTAATTATCAGAATTAAGAATTAATGAATAATAATGAGCAAAATGCTAGATGCAGTGTTTGACACTTAAGGTATATTAATTATTACCTTCCATTTCACAACAATATCTCAAGCCAGTTAAATAGTCAAGGTTTCTGGAGCCAAGTCTTCTTACGGTGTAGAGAGGGCTTTATAAATTTTATCAAAAGCACTAAAACCTAGCACCTTACACATTCATGGAGAGATGTGCGGTATAACTGTACTGTGATAAGCACCTTACCCTTGACTCTCCCTATGATCCCTGAAGGTGACTATTTCAGATTAGTACCTTCTTGTCAATTCTAAAACTGAAACCTGGAACTCATTATCCATTTACTGGGTTTATTGATATAAGATGCTTCAGAAGTTAAAATTTGGCTTGATTTGAAACATTATATTTATTCGTAGACTTTATCTATTTAAAATGAACATTTATCTGACACATTATATAGGTATTAGCAGGTTTACTATTGGAATGTTGCCTCAAATCCATTTAAAATGTTAATATATATCTTTAGATTACTAGATAACAAGCAATGCTTGTATTGCATTGATTTCTGGGCATTTGGAATTTCCAAACCCTTTGTCAGGATGATAGAAATGATTTATAATTAAATTTTGGTGACAATTATGCTTGTCTGACAATTTACACACTGTCAATGAAGTAAACACTTTACCTATGTGAATGCAGTGGTGTAAAAAAAATTGCACCTTAATGAAGATATCTTCAAAAAATTAAAACATATCAGCAGAGTTGTTAGGAACATTAAGTTTAATAAGCTGCATTTGCAGGCTTTCAGGACTAATACCTCATTCACTGTGCTCTTTGCTAATAAGTGGGTTTGACTTTTTGGTGCTACAGAGATAACATTGTCATTTTTTTTTTTTTTTTTTTACTTAAGTGAGAGAATATAGCAATAGAGACTGAGAAGAAATAAAATTCATAAAAAGAATTTGTAAAAAGTGCAACCATAAAGAAAAAGTCAACATATCATTTCCCTTATAAGCTGCTTCTGAGTTACACAATCTTGAAGATCATTTTTTTTTTGCCTCTGAGCAGCCACAGAATTCATCTACAGTGAAGCTTAATTCACACTAGTCATCTGTATTACTATAGAGCTGTAAATTTGCTGATAGCAAGGACAGTTAGTATCCATTTTTTTCCACTGTTCAGGGTGCATGAATAGGGCCTAATTGGTTTGATATGTATCTAAATTACATTAAACAACTTCCTCAATAAAATTTTATAAATAAAAATACTTTACTTTTCTATATTACAAATTAATCTATCTGTTCTTCAAACTTTTCATTAAGGGATTAGAGGTCAGTATTGTAACATCATGCAGCACAAATGCAAACCAAAGGTTCAAGAGCTACGTTGTTCTCAATGAATTAGTTGCCAGTGAAGAGGGAATTCCAGCTGGTTTGTCAGATGTAGAATCCAGAGCTTTATCTGCTTCACATGAAGATATAGTGATTGTAGGTACAGTATGAATACATATATCATCTCAACATTAAGAAAATAAAGATTGTCTAACATATTTGGAAACATTCACTCTCTGCATTAGAATGTTTAAAATCTGTTTCCTGATGTAACTGAAGTATTCAAAACTATTAGGTCCGTATCTCTTATAATTGTTATATAATATAATAGTCATATAATCGTAACTATATTCAATACTGAAAATTAGCTGAGCTAGTGAAGAATACAAAGAAAAAAAAACCACAACCCAGAAATGTTTATCAACAATTAGTTTTCTGATTTTTACACAACTCTTGAACAAATTATATACCCCCCCTCCCCAAAACAAATCTTCTTTTGCCATTATGTGTACAAGATTTGAGACTCAATAAATACAATACAATCTAGTTTTCTGGGAGAGATCAAATTTTGAATTTGTCTTCCTTTTTATTCTTAAAGCCATTTGAGAAGAAAGATGGATGGATTCCTCTTTGGTTTTTTTCCCTGTTGGTTTGTTTTTAATTTGTTTTGACACTAGACTGTGAAAAGTTGTTATTCATTCTTGACATTTGGAAAGCAGTCAGGTGTCTTGTCTTTGCTGTTTTAGACAGCATCTGTTCTGCTGTCCAAAGACAATACAACATTAATATCTCTATTCCATGCCTTTGCATGTCAAGCTAATCCCACCCAGAAGTGCAGGTGCAAGGACAGACCTAGCTTAGTTTTACAAAGCGTATCCATATGTAAGTGTGAGAAGGTGTGTGTGACTGCATGCAAAATAAAGACAGTCTCTCATAAAACATATATTCCCAAGGCAATTTGCAAAGGCACTAGTATTAAACTAAAAATCACAATTCAGGCAGAATTTTCTTAGTTGTCTGTCAAACCCATTTACAGTTCATTTAGTGTAATTCAGTTCTTACTGCAGGAAAATCAAAACTTTTGAAGGACAGATGAAACTTTCTGGATTAACTAATTCTAAGTGGGGAATAAAATTCTTGCAGCATGTAGCCGTTGATTGTCTTTTTTTTCCAACTCAATATTCAAAAGTATCATAAAATATTGAGAAATATCATTATACACACACACATAAACATACACACACACAGTAAATTTTAAGTAGTTTGCTAAACAGCTTTGGCACTAGTAGACAGAAGTGTGCTGACTAGTGACATTTTTCTTTTAGAAGCCATGTCATTATAAAGCCACTTATGCCATGCCTTGTTTGGGTTTCTTTAAAGTATGAGAACTTAGAAAATGCTTAAAATTCCATCCCAGTACAGAAGCTTTCAAAAGATTAAGTTTCTCATTCTAATTTGGTAGCTTAAAAGATCCTTAGTTTATATAGATCTATTAATTCCCCTACACATTACTTTTGTGGATTTATGAAGAGTTTCCTAAAGGTGTGAATTTTAATAGTTCTGAGAAATAGAATAAACCCAGGCTGGAGAGATGACTCAGTAGTCAACTGCATTGACTGCTCTTGCAGAGGACCCAGTTTCAATTCTCAGTATCCCCATGGTGACTTACAACCATATATCAATCTGTTTCCGGAGGATTTGATGAACGCTTCTGACATCCGTGGGCACCAGGCATTCACCTAGTGCACAGACATATATCCATATAAAATATCTATACACTTCAGATAGTAAATACATCTCAATAAAGTTTAAAACTTAAAGCAAAACTTAAAGTTTAAAACTGCTTCTGGGAAAAATAAAATATGCATGCTTTTCCACAGTTCTCTCTGTGCTCAATTAAAGTTCTTGGAAATCACATAAGACAAGCATAAGAAAAGCTTAAAAGGTAGAGAAAGGAGGCTATTTAGAGATCCTGGGATATAAGGAATGACACAGGAGTGAGTTTTTGTGATTCTTCTAGGAATATAAGTATATATGCTTTGTAAATCACACTGTACAAAACAAGTTGATTACTTAGAAAGATCCATTAATTCAGACAACAAAAATCTCTACTGGACCCTCACTTCTTTGGCCAGAAATATCAAGAAAAGAGCAGCCAGAAAGACAGAAAACATTCAGTAAAGTTTCCGGAAACACAGAAATAACTGTGCCATCCCTCCATTTGTGCTAGCAAAAGCCCAGTGGGGAGCTAGATTTACCCCTTCATAGGGCTCTAGATTTTAGATGCTAGTCTAGAAGGTGTTACAACTCTAACATCCTCTGTCAGCATGCTGCCAAAGACTTAGCAGAAAAGCAGTACTACCTGCCAGGTGGTAATGACACCTCATTGCCTAAAGTGGCAATGGAAGAGATTTAGGGACCCAAGAGCCTCTGCTATCTGGCAGTAACAAGACACTACCCCAGCTCTGTGTTGGAATGATACCCAAGGGAGCTAATATAGCACAGAGCTATACTATTGTCTCAGTGAGCCAAAGGCTGTACATTTCTCCTGTCAATGAGGCTACACCAAGAGCCAAGCCACACCACCCCTTCCCAGACAGGATCACATGGCTGGAGGCCAACACAAATCCCAGCTTTATCAGTTAATAATTATGAGATCCTTTTTAAGGTGTCAAGTGGAAAACCCAGTTCTCCCCTCATTTGCCTAAGATGAGCTATGAAACTTTTCTCTCTCCACAATGATGTCAGAGGAAGACTATATTGAGATGTAAATGAAATCCATAGTCTCTTCACATATTACATCAAGTTTACTTATCAGAACACAAGGAAGAGCTGCAAATAAATGAAAATAAAATTGTGTCTATTAACACAAAGGGAAGGAGCATATGTACTGAATTCTCTCGAAATGACTTTAAAATAGTATTATAACATTGTTTTTTATTATTTTAAGATAGTATACAAATGAGTAATTAGGAAAAATCACAAAGGAAACAATAGAAAGTCTAGGCAAAGAAATGGAACATTTGTGTCACAACTGAGAAAGTCAAATACTGTGCATTCGATACTAATTTTCATTGAAGACCAATTCAAACATCAGAGCACTGAAAGTAGTGACATACTCTTGTAATTCCAGAACTAGGGAGGTTTAGGGAGGAGGGTCACAAGGTGTACTCCAGGCTAGACTACTTAGTAGAAAAGAGGGAAAAAGAGAAGGAAAAGAAATAAGAGGGGGATGGAAGACTAGAAGATCTGAATAAAACTGTAGACCAAAACCTAACACAGATCATTGGAGACCATTCTACCCAGCTGTATCTCACAACACGTCCTTCAAATTCACACAAATCTTTTCCCAGGATATATTGTGTGTGTGTGTAAGTCATACAACAAACCTCACCAAATTTAAGACTAGAATAAGGCCAGATTTTGTGTGTGATCACAATGGATTGAACCTGAAAATTTCCCATCTATGTATATGCCATGTAAACATGCTTGAACCACAGGTTACCTCATGAGAACTTCTATCTTTTAAAATATACATAACCTAACTATACCTCAAGGAAAAGCTTTACCACTTGGGAAATATCAAAATTAGCAGAAAGACTTTACAAAGATCAAGCAGAGAATAAAAAAGACAATTGTTAAAAATCACTACAGCTGAGAGATGGCTTTTTGAAAAGATAGGGAAAACTGCCATTTAGCTAGACTAAGAAAACAAAGGAGATTGAGTAATCAAAATCAGAAGTGAAATATGAGAATTTATTACTGCCCCAACAGAAATAAAAAGATCACAGAAGACTCTGATAAAATTATAAATCAATAAACAACCTAAAAATGGATACATTATTAGAAACATATAAACCAGAAGTAAACAATGAAGAAGTACAAAATTTTAATAAAATTACAATTAGCATGTAGTTTGAATCAATAAACCCAAAGTTAAGAAGAAAAGAAACTTGTCAGATCTGAAACAAATGAGTTTCAGCAAAAAGTTATCCACTGCCAATCCTTAAATGTTTCCAATAGATGGAAAAGAAGGGAATACTTTCAAATGCAGATTAGGAAGCCTGTCTCTATTACTAAAGCTAGCCTACATAAAAGGAAACTATAGAGCAGGATCCCTGGTGAATGTAAACACAAAACTCCTCTTAATAATAAATTAAAAAAAATAATAAACAAAAAGCAACAACAAGATAAAGGGATCATATGACATGATCAAATAAATTTCATTCCAGGAATTTAAATGTAGCTTAATACATAATAGTCAATAAATATGGTGCGTTAACTCTGCAAATTAGTAGCTAAAAAAATCACATGATCATCCCTTTATATGGGGACAAATTGTGCTTGACCAGACAACACTCATTCATGTGGAGAGTCAACAGAAAGCAGCTATCATGCCTGCAGCCATCTTGAGCCAAATACCCTGGCAAGAGACTTGATTACAATAGCCTACAACAGCTGAGCACATTCTGATAACATCTTGCTTTAGATACCCAGGATCTTCCCTTGGGTGTGTGAGATTTAAAGGTGTGATTTAGAGCCAAGGCTTGAGGGCATGACTTAGAGATCAGATTTAGAGACAAGGCCTAAGGGCATGACTTAAAGGCATGACTTAAAGAGGCATGGCTTAGAAGTGAGACATATAAAAGGCGAGAGGCAGACAGAAGAAAACCAGATTATTAGACACTTCAGAGAGTACAACGTGGAACTAGGAATTAGGTTAGAGAGTACAACTTGGAGGAACAACAGATTACTTGACATTAGGTAGAAGACACTTGGCTCTAGGCAGTACAACTTAGAGTACAACTTGAAACTAGGAATTAGGTTAGAGAGTACAATTTGGAGTACAACTTGGAAGTTGGAATTAGACAGAGGTATTAGGCACTCAGCACTTGGAAGAAGAAACTTGGAACTTGGAGGCACTAGGGACTAGGAACTAGGGACTAGGAACTCAAGACTTGGGACTTGGACTAAGAAGAGAGACTGAAGAATAAACGGGATTGAATCACACTCTGTCTGGTCTCCATTCTTCACGTCTGTCCTCACTCTCTCTCTCTTGCTGAACCCCTACCTGCAGACCAGAGCAGCTTGGGGCAGTGCAGGCTCTAACAGTTTAGCCCCCAAGGCTTTTGGCAGTGCGGGTTCCAACATTGACAGAATGGTCTGAGACATTTTGGCCCCCAAACCTGGGGTAGTGCAATTCTCAACATTTCTGGCCCCCAAGTGTGGGGCAGCTCGGGCTGCAACACATTCACAATAAAGTGTCTTTATCAATGAAGAGCAGAGGAAGCTATCTTAACATAGTACGTGATAGGGAAGAACAGACCTCAAGGGTGACAAATCTTATATCCTTGTTCTTGAACTGAAAAGTTACTACTTGTAAGATGTCTATACTACCTCAAATGATCTATAGATTGAATGTGTTCTCTATCATATTAAAGCGACATTATTTTCAGGGGTAAAAAAAAATCTCTCTCACACATTTTGTTATTTTTGTTCTTTTTGTTTTGTTTTGTTTTGTTTTTTTTTTTTTGTTTTTTTGTTTTTTTTTGTTTTTTTGCAGGGGGTGGGATTCGGGGAAGCTTCAGATTGAATGCAAACTCTGGAAATGACACAAATGTACCCTACCACTATAAAGCATCCCTGTCTATTTCTCTTATCAAGGAATCTTAAGACTCACATGGACAAAAAACAGAAAATTAGTCTTGAATGAAAGTACAAAACCAAAAGCATTAATATCTGATTTCAAAATATATTAGAAATATATTAGAAAAGTCTACTGATCCTACCATAAAGACAGATCAACAGAATAATTGTATAAAGCCCAGAAGCAAAACTGCATGCATATACTTCACTGTTTTGAGACTACCAAGAATTCACCAAGAGGGGTTGATCCCATGTGGCTATGTCTTCAAATGCTAAATTCTTTACCAGAGGATGTGGTTGCTTCCCCTCCCTGAGACAAGCAAATTCTTACATAAAACAGTCTTTGTTGTGTAAACCTTGCTCTTAAATTTAAAGTTTTTTTTGGTTAAATAAAAGTGGCTACAGACAATTACTTGAGAGAATAGAATTAGGCCAAGTTTCAGTTACCAGGTAGGGGTTTCCACTGATAGGGACCAGCAGGGTGGAGGAGGAGAAAGCCGAAGGGGAGAAATGGAGGCCCCTTTGAGGTCTGTTTCTGATGAGTCATGCATACAAGGCCAGGAGAGGTGGATCCTGAGGACAGGCTAATGGAGCAGAAATAACCCAGAAGAGACTTCAAACAGCAAGTACCTGGGACCACAGCTGGGGAATTAACGGTCTAGTGTATAGAAAAATAGAGTAGGTGTAATTTGCCCAGTAACTGTGGTAAAGCTGATTAAAGATTCTATAGGACTCTGTCTAGGTTATTGGAGTGTAGAGTGAAAAATTATGAAGGCCATTTTATGAAATATGTGTAGATTTTTCGCCTTACAGAACTCGGAACTGAAAATAAGATTTCAGGCCTTCACATTCCAGGTGAAGGACACTTGCCTGATTACATTTCCCAAGCCTCGCCCAAGGCAGGAAGGCATTCCTGACTACAGATAAAGATGCTACCACCTAGGTGGGGCCATAGCCCTATAGCCGGAAAAAGTAAAGATAGTAATCTGAAATGGCAGAATAGGACACAATAGCATGGTGAAAACCACATTTTTGAGAAGAATGAGTGTGCAGAGTGATCTCACATGACTCTAGATCATTTGGGCTAGATATTCTGAAATGTTCCACTGTTCTTGGCTACCCCTCCCTTGGTCTTCCCAGTGCTATGTTCAAAATTTGTAAAACAACCAATCATGTGTAAGCGTGCGAAAATGCAAACATTCATGTGTAAGCGCTCGAAAATGCCTTACTCCCCGCACCCAATGCTGTAAAAGACCCTTTAACCCACCAGTTGAGGCCAAAACCCTGCTCTTGGAGCTAAAGAGCTTGTCGTTTTGACCGCCGGCTCCTCCCCTAATAAACCTCTGCTGATTGCATCCAGGTATGGTTTCTTGTGATTTTTGGGTGGCCGCAATGTCCTAAGACTTGAGGAAGGGTCTCCGGAGTTTGGAGCTCTTCAGGAGTAGGGGTACTGGCCCTGTCATATTAATAACTAATAAAATTATTAAATGGAATTTAAATACCATTTACAATTCACAATGAGAAGAGAATACTTCCAACTGAGAATAGATGTAAAGGAGAAAACCACAAATTTAAAATACTTAACTATGAGTTCAGATTAACCTAAGTATTCTTACTATCCTATTGCAATCTAAAGGATTCTTTGCTTAAAGCCAAGACTCAGTTGGATCTATAGCTATCTCGTTTGCCATCTTAAACTTTGAGTCAAGTATCTGCTCAGTTGCACACACCTCGTTTATTCGTCTAAGAACTGCCTGAAATTCTGTAATACTGATATATTAACCTGAATCTTTCTAGGCTGTCTCATTCCCCAGATTGAAGATAAGAGTGATTTTTTTCCCCTAAGCTTTCCAAAACAACAAGTCTTGAGGGCATATGAAGCCATGATGAGAACTCAGGATGTCCTCACCCAGGCAGGAGTCATTATGACAAGTCCCTACAAGGCAGTAATCAGCTTATGATGAACAGCAAATTGTCCCCTCAAGCAATCAAACTTTCTCTGGAGTCATCTGTCCTCCTACAGACAGATCTGAGACAAGAATAGAAAAACCACAGCTCCATTAGAACTGCTGGAGAATGCAGCTATGCAAACCTCTTCCTTGCTTTCATCCTTGATTCTTCCACACATATACCTAAAGGTCACACTGGTGTCCAGAGAACAGGGCTAGCTGGATGCTAGCCCCTTGTTTATTTCTGGTGACAATACTGAACAATACATATTTCCTTGCTTCATAATCACTCCATGATTTTAATTGGCAGAGACTGGTCTGATAACATTCCCACAAGGTCAGGTCCCTGCTCTGTGAATCTGGTAATACTATAAATTGTTACTGATTTTCATATGTATATGACTATGAGAAGGAAAAGATTATTGGTCCCTTGAAGATTTCAATGTGTATATACACACAAATACATACACACACACACACACACACACACACACACACACACACACATACATGTGTACCTACCACACAAAGAAACAGTTACAAAATTGGGGCAAAGCAGAACAATCTATTTAAAATTGCAGCCCTGACGTTCATCTGGTACACACTTATTATTATTATCTAACTTCCATTCTGTTCTTAGCACGTATATTTTCTTATTTAGTTTCTTAGCTTTCTTTTCCTTTTGAAAACTGGAAGACTAATCAAAACTTAATAGGGTCAGTCATTGTAAGATGTGGAAATCACAAATTTCATCTATCAAAATATGGAACAGTGGTTATCAAAGTATGTTTTGTATCGTACTATTAAAATATCTGTATATTCTATTCATTTTACTTCTAACTGCTTGTCTGTCTACAATCTATCATCTATCTAACTATTCATCTATTATTTGTCTATCGACTATCTATCTATCTATCTATCTATCTATCTATCTATCTATCTATCTATTTTTTTTTTGCCTCTCATTTCCAGATGCCTCCTGTTGAAAAATGGTCTAGGAATGGACTCATGTGAGGATAATTCTGGGTGCTGGTTAGAAAACTCCAACAAATTAAGACAAGAATCTTGTGACCTCAATTTCTTTTCTTTTCTTTTCTTTTTTTCTTTTCTTTTTTTAAAGATGTATTTATTTTATGTATGTGAGTACACTGTAGCTGTCTTCAGACACACCAGAAAAGGGCATCAGATCCCATTACAGATGTTTGTGAGCCACCATGTGGTTGCTGGGAATTGAACTCAGGACCCCTTAGGAAGAGCTGTCAGTGCTTTTAACCAGTGAGCCATCTCTCCAGCCCAGTGACCTCAATTTCTTTTTTTCTTTTTTCTTTTCTATTTTATTTTATTTATTTTTTTTTCTTTTTTTTTAAAGTGTGTAACTTTTTTTTTTTATTAGATATTTTATTTACACTTCAGATGGCATCCCCTATCCCCATTCCCCCCCACCCGTGACCTCAATTTCTTAAAAAAATACAAATTGTTCTTAGATTATGATTTTGTGACACTCCTAGAGACAGACAGGAGTGAGTTCTCTTCAGATTATTTATTAAAACTGGCTGGCTATTATTTGTTTATAAACTTCTATGGAAAAACGTGACTTGCCCACCACATGTGGCTTGCCCTTGGGATTACAGGTTTTATTCATGCAACTCCTCTTAACCCTGAGAGTATAAATTGTCTGATGGTCTGAATAAAGTTGGCTATTGGATGAAACTTTAGTCTCATTTATCAGCTCCATTCTCTGAGGTCACACTGCCTCTAGAGTGGTTATTAGCCTCTCATGGCTGAATCAACAAGGGGCTGTTCGACAGAACAGTCAGGTGTCAAGGAAAGAAAAAGGAAATGGAGACAGGTTACAGAGCCTCAAGGCCCAACCCTAGAGACGTACTTCCTCCAGCAAAACCCCACCCCCTAAAGGTTCTGTAACCTTCCCAAACAATGCCTCCAACTCAGAAGCAAGTATTTAAACAGAAGAGCCCCTGGGGGACATTTTCTACTTAAAACACAACACTGTTTATTCTGTTCTAGTCAATTCTGTGTACCAGATAGCACATTATATGTTAAAGATAAATCAGATTCAATTGTCACTAGTAAGCTCTCTGAATTTAGTAAATATGTCATTTCTCCCTTACCTTAATAAGTTTTACAAGATTTTCAACAAACATCAACCTCATTAAGCAGACAAAAGGAAAAGGTGCTTATTAGCCTTGGGCATTGCTCTTCTAACCTTTCAGAAGTCAATGCAGAAATAGATTGTGAGGGAGCAGGGAGTGTCACATGCTCCTAAACCTAACAACTTTAAGGGTCTTGTGGAGGTCTGAATGTAGGTTTGAAGCCAGCCTGGGCTACAAAGTGAGACCTTGTCTTTAAAAAACGAAGGAATGGAGGTAGCTCTCAGCAGTAGAACACTTGCCTCATGTAGAGCATGGTCTGAGTATTGAAAATACAAAGGAAACCATGGAGGACATATTCTCCAAATTTTATGGTTCCTTTGGTAAAAGTAAGGCCTCCTACTTATACAGCTACGCTCTAAAATGCCAATTTTTTTTTCAGCAGAATTTTTTAAATTTTAATTTTTTAACATTGACAGTTTTTCTGTTTCTGTGTTTCTGTCTCTCTGTTTCGCCTGCCTTTCCCCTACCCCCCCCGTGTGTGTGTGTGTGTGTGTGTGTGTGTGTGTGTGTGTGCGTGCACATGCAACACCTTTGTGAAGCTCAGGACAACTTGCTGGAGCTGTTTCTTTTCTACTGTGTAAATTCTGTGGATTAAATTCAGGTAGTCAGCCTTACCTGCAATTACTATGACCCACTGAGGAATCTTTCTGGCCTCTTGTAGCAGAATTCTATATTATAATACAGTGACAGGAGAAACTTCGTTCAGCTAAAATGTTCTGTATAATTTAGATAGACTTGGCATAAGTTAATAGAACTAACTATTTCTCTTCCACATAGTTGTTGCTGATAAGTATTGTTTCCTCAAATATCCTCTTCTGCCTTTTAGCAAAATAAATTCTTTTTTTTTGGAAGATAATTTTGTAATTATATTTATGTACAGAAACTTAGTGTACATGTAACCCAGTTTAGTGGCGAGTTCTTTAGCCTTTGCCTTTTCCAGCTTGGCAATGCGAGCCACAGACTTAGGACCCAGGACGTTGCCTCCCCAAGTGGCGGCGGATCTTGTCATATCTGTCATTATAATTGGTTCTAATCGCGTCCACCAGCTTAGCCAGAGCACCCTTGTCTTCCGAGTTAACCTGTGTGAAGGCAACAGTGGTGCATGTCTTCCTGTGGACCAGGAGCCCCAGCCTGGCCTTTCCCTTGATGATGCAGTAAGGCACCCCCATCTTTCGACACAGAGCAGGCAGGAAAACCACCAGCTCAATGGGGTCTACCTCATGGGCAATCACCACCAGCTGAGCTTTCTTGTTCTCCACCACGGTGGTGACTGTATTGACTCCTGCTCGGAGGACAGGTGGTCTCTTAGTTGAGATTTCCCCTTTGCCAGAAGCTTTCTTCTCAGCACCGGCCAGTAGCCTTTGCTTCTTCTCTTGCTTTGTCTCTGGCCTGTACTTGTGGGCAAGCTTAAGCAGCTGAGTAGCTGTTTGCCTGTCCAGGGCCTGGGTGAACTGGTTAATGGCAGGAGGTACTTTGAGCTGCTTATAGAGGATGGCTCTTTGCCACTGCAGCCTGATGTAATGGGGCCACTTAACAAAGCGTGTTAGATCTCTTTTAGGCTGGATGTCCTGCCCAATGCCGAAGTTCTTGGGCCTTCTCTGGAACAATGGATTGACCACCTTTTTGGCCTCCTGTTTCTTGACGAAGGCGGGGGCCCAGGGCCACCTTCTTCCCCTTGGTCTTCTTTCCTTTGGGCATCTTGCTCTGCTGGAGGAGCCAAAATAAATTCTTAACAGCAGGGTTTCTTTGACGCTGGGTGGTAGTATGCCATTCACTTCTGTATCTCTTAGGATATCCGAGTCAAAGCTTTAAAAGTATATGCATTTAATAAATATTGGCTAAAGAAACTAATGAGTAAATGAATGGTCACTTAGTATCTTTTTATACTTTTTTATATTAGTATCTTTTTATATTTTTAGGTTTAAAGCCATGCTCTGGTTGCCTATTCTAGGAGGCACTGTGCGTGCATCAATGTGCAGTTAACTGAACGTTAAGGGAAGAAAGAACAAATCTTGCAACAGAGTAAAAAGCATTTGCTGCAAACAATCTCTCTCTCTCCCTTATCTCTCACGCACACAGCACACATTCTCTCTCTCTCTCTCTCTCTCTCTCTCTCTCTCTCTCTCTCTCTCTCTCTCTCTCTCTCTGTGTGTGTGTGTGTGTTATTTTTCCCCCTAGCTATGCTGTGACAAGATAAAGCTGACAGCCCTGACTCTGTCTTGTTCCTGAATTCTCTGGCACTCAGAGAAAAAAATGACTCTGGAAGCTAGGAACTTTGAACTCCTCCATGTGTCCAGGCAAATGTTTTCTTGTTATTTTATCTCATGGAGGAAGAACAACCAAGCACTCACAGAGAGAAAACTCAGACTGAATCAGAAAGTCTCTGATTCTGATTAGTGCAACAGGGCACTAATCTTGCCCTCTAAGCAGCACTTCCTGACCCTATCACCTCTTCAGCAGGTTTCAATGCTGATTAATTTTCTTGTGTGTTCGGAGACTTTCAAGCCACAGTAAGCTGTCTCAAATGAGCATTTTAAACTTTCAACATGGAGCGTCCCATACTTTCAATGAGATGTGGTGGGTTTTTACTGTAACAAGCTCCGTAAGGACTAGGTACTTGCTGTTGGTGGCTACTCAGTACTTTAAAAGGGAATGTGTGTCAGCACTGAAAGTCAGATTCGCAGCTTTTAAGTCTTCAAGAAGCATCAACTGGCTTTTTTTAGTGTTAAGCTAGAATACCGAATATTCTCACTGTAACCAAAGAGCAAGTTCTTAGGGATGTCATTTTTAACAGTGTTGTCGACAGCTCTAGCAATTATGGCTAACACTTATTTCATACTTTTAAGAACATTCAAAGAACATCATTGCTTATGTCCCATGGTGAACTTTGAAGGAGAACTTTCACTTCCACATCCATTTTACATAAAGAAACTGAGGCTTAGGCAGTTAAGCAATTTCCCAAGACTGTGCAGAAAGCAAGTGTAGAGATTCCCAAAAGGAGCCGTTAAGCTTAGCGAGCTTCCTTTTCACTGGCTTCCAACTCTCTGGGAAGTCTCACGGATTAATATGTTATCAAGTAATCTACTGATTACACAGACCTGTATCCAGGGTAAAGCCATCAACAGGAAGTACTGCAAAACTCAAAGTAGCATCTTGGAAAAAAAAAATGCTGTTACTCTTTTGATGGTCAAACAGTGTCAGACAAAAGCCATGGCTACCAATAGCCATGTGTAAAAGGCAATGGGCACCTCATTGTCCACTCCCATGTACCTGAAGCTTAATACCCCAAGCTTCAGAGTGCATAAGGACTACCCGGAGGCTTCCCAAATTTTCTGACCATGTTCCCTTGAAGCCACTAAAGGTTCTGATGAGTTCTGCAGACCCGAGAACACAATCTGCATTTTGTAAAGCAGTCTAGCGTATGCACTGGAGGGCATCCTCAGACCACTTTGAAAAATACATATTTATATATTTTTTTTGACTCTTAAAACTGCTTGTCATTAACATAGACAGCACTTCCTAAAGTACTTGCTGAAAATGTCTGTCAGTTTTTATGTGAACAAACAGCAGGTTCTGTTTTGGTAGAGATGGGTCAAGAACAAAACCCCACACCCAAATGCATATCCACCCTTAGCCCTCATACCTATGTCAACCTGAAACATCTGAGGAACTTTCAAGGTGCTAGGAAGAGCTTTTTACAGGAGAGACTATTTCTACAATTCAGGAAGAGAAGTGTTTGGAAAAGTGCCAACATTTCTTGCTTTCACTCTCAAGTTACCCTGATGGTTAGTTAGGAAGTGACTAAGGCTTGGAGTGGCACTTCTGAAGGGTGGTTAGATCGACAGCAGTAATAGCTGCCCTTAGGTGCAATCAGAATGGTAATTCCCATAACTGGGTGTGGGAGCTGGCACCTTTCTTCCTTAAAGGGAGGAAATTTCACTTTACAGTGTAGGTTCAGACATGTCTTCCAAAATTTTTGCCACTTGAATTTTCAGGGTTTTTTTTTTTTGTTGTTGTTGTTGTTTTGTTTTGTTTTTTCCTGAAAACTCCTGATGAAACTTGGGCTTTTACATTATTTTAAAGATGTAAAATCAGGTCAATACCTGAGTAAAGAGACACTAATAAATCCTCAAAGAATCTAACAGGCCCAGAATTCTCCCACTGTACCTAAAGTCCCCTCACATTCTTTTCCTTCCAAATTGATTTCTAAAAAGTAAAAGAAAATGGGTGTATGTCATTAGAGAAAATATTTCCCCCCCTTTTAAAAAATAGTTATTAAGTACATACCATAGCTTCTAAATAATTTGGAAGATTTAGAATTTAATGTTCTTTTCAAAGAGATCCCAATGTTTCTCTTGGAATAGGATTTTCAAGATTTCAGTGAACAGGTTGGGAAGGCAGAAGGGAGCTTGTGAAATCGCATGCTTATTTCTGAGTCCACGGGCATTACTTTGGGAACAGAAGCAGTTTATCTAAAAAAAAAAAAAAACACAAAAAAACAAAACAAACAAACAAACAAACAACCCCCCAAAAACAAACAAATATGAAAAAAGGTCTTTTTAACCAAGCAAGTTTAGCCAATATAATCTCAAGTAAAAATGAGTTCATATTTAACAATTTACTCATTCCAAAGGTGTAAAGTTTCTAAGTTTTATGAATTGATGATATAACCACAGACTTTTTAAGGAAAGTTATTGATTTCTTTTTACTTGTGGTTTTAATTACATATTGACAAAGGACTGTAAACATGTATATCATAAAAGCTGTTGTTTAATATTTTATAGCAAGGTATACAGGTCAAATCAAGCCAGCCAACCCTCTCTCCCCTTAGACATTTGATATCTATTTGTGATGACAAAGTTTGAAATATACCCTCCCAGTGACATGAACTATACTTAATTATTGTGATATTGAAGATTATTCTTGTGATGTAGGTATTTAATCCATCTCTACAGCCAAGAAATTATTGTTTATGAACAAACATACACAGTATAAAATTGTCCCCTCTGTCATTATAATTAAGGCAATTAAAATATCAAAAGACAATTACTTATCTTGCAGGATCCCTGAATAGCACTTTCTGCTTTTGTTCACTTATTTAAGAACATACTCTTCTTGATTAACACAGTAGCACTTAAGGATATTCTTATCCTTTTCTGTAGCCAGCATCTGAAATGCCCAAGTGAACAAGATGTCATTTGTTCTACATAAGGGAACTTCTAATCAGAAACGTAAGTGAAGTGGGAGATCATTCTTGAAAATTAAGTAATAATATAAAAATTAAGTTCTCATGTAATTACTCTGTAATTAAAGTAGCATGCCAAGATCCTATGCCAGACACAAGGATTTGTTTTTCCATTTAAAATAATTGACCCAAGGTGGAGAGATGGCACAATTGTTAAGATCACTTTTTGCTCTTACAGAGCATGTGGGTTCAATGCCTAATGCCCAAATAACAGATTAAAACTGTCAATAACAACCTCTTCTGGCTTCCAGGGGCACCAAACACACACACACACACACACACACACACACACACACACACACACACTCACACACACACACATACACACAAAAAACCCCACTAAAACACAAAATAAATGTAAATAATAAAAATTAATATAAACTAAAATAAATGATCCATGTAGTGATGTGGTGATCCCTTTAACCTGGAAAGTAATTGTTAGTCAAATTATAATTGTTCACATTACTTATTTTTGAATACCTACCTGACTCTCTCTCTCTCTCTCTCTCTCTCTCTCTCTCTGTGTGTGTGTGTGTGTGTGTATGGGTGGGTGGGTGGGGGTATGGTGTATTTGGTTTGCTCTTTTGAAATGATTTCAGCAGAAGCCTTGGTTGGCCTCGAACTCATGATTTTCCCAGCTTCAGTTGCACAATTTCGCAGACTATAAGTGTGTGTCAACAAGACTGACTCAAATTACCTAGTTTGGGGTATTTAGCATGAATCTTATAATAGTTTGGAACATGTTTTTTCTTCATTTATGGATAAGACCAATGATAGATGTTCATAAAGGGTGTGTAGTGGGTTTTGGATTTTCTTCTTTCCCATTCACTTTGAACACCTTAAAAAAATAGTTCAAATAATATTCATTTAAAAATGCTCAAAGACTTGCAAATTGTAGCTCTGGCATATAAAGTGACCTCTTCAAAAACTATGAGGAAAAGAAAACCCTCCTCAAGCTATATCAGTGAAGCAGCATGCACCTTGATATCTTCTGATAAGTTCACTCTACTGTCTTGAGTGTGATGGATGCTTATATCTCTCAGAATCCAGGCAAATCCAGTGGCTACCACTAATAGTAATAACCTCTACAGTTATCTTTCTGATTTAACTAAAGAGCTATCAAGAAGAGCAATTTGATAATCTGGTTTCTATGTGAATTTGAAACCTTTTGGTATCAACCAAATTGGAAACTAAATAACAACAACAATCAAATCAAGTAAATTCAAAGTTGATTCTTTCTCATTATTATTGAGCTTAAACTGGTTTTAAAAATGTAACCATTTGTAGACTAGAGAGGTGCTGTGTTTTAGTTCTTACTCAGTGTACAAAGATAGTCATACTGATTTATATCAAGGTTCAGAGAGGAGGGCTTCCTCCAGAGTGGTTCTGATTCTTCTGTCCCTAAACAGGGAATGGGGCAGACACATAGACATTACCAAGCAAAGCAAGAGGTTCTGAGGGAGGAAGCTGGTGCAGGGTGAGGGGGTAGCAGCTCAAAGGGGCTGCAGGAAGGACCAAAGCTTTTATGACATACACCTCCAGCACTTTGGCTTTTTGTGCACATGCTCTGTTAGGTCTACATTCAACTATGCATGTCCTTTGTCTTATTAGCATCTTAAATATCTGTTTAGAGAGTGATGCAGAGATGTAAGCTGGCTTTACTGTGTCTGACATGGAGGGCGGTAGGAAGGGCAGAGGGAGTGAAGGGGATGGACAAGGAGGTGCAGATGGGATGGATGAACACCAAATTTCTTTTTTGTCATTTGTTTTATATGTATGTTTTACATATGCTAATTCTTAAGGCCAGACAAAGCCTTCTGGGCCCCACTTTGAACTCTACCCTCTGCTTCATTAATGTCATAGAAAACATGTTAAATATCATGCAATAAGCCAAAAGTTACCTTGTATTTGTCTTAGTCTGAGTGTCATTTTGTCATAAGGAGCATTAAGTATTTCCTATGTCTATGCTTCATATACTGTCATCTCTGTCTCTAGTTCTACATCTCATCTCTATCAGCAAATAAAATGAACAAGAAAAGCACAGACTCACATGCCACAGCGTTTAGTATATATAACATAAAATGGTAATCTTTCAGTCCTTACAGAAACCTAAGACTCTTCAAGACTATCAAAGCTAGTTATAATGATTCTAACACATTATTTTAATCTTCGTCCTTGTTGCCTTGACACAGAAAGTAGTGGGTAACCTGACAGGCTTTCAGGAAGGAAAAAAAACATCACTGCACTGAAGTAACCCCCAAACATACTCATGAGCAAAGGACAGTTTCATTTGAGAAAGCCCTGGATGAAGCAGTGAGAATTGCTGAGCAATTTTAACCTTTGATTTTACTGGTTTCTAAGAGTCTATGTGAAGATGTGGGATGCACAGGAAAAAGCCTTCTGCTGTGCATTTAATTACATGGTTGCCAGGTGGAGAAGCTTCCATGTGTTTGTTTTGTAACAGATATGCATCTCCCAGAACATCCTTTTTTACTCCAATGAGGTATCTCCTAACAGTTCGTTGTTTTCATTGATTCCTTTAACTATTAAGGCAGGGCATCACTCCATAGGCCAGGCTGGCCTTTAACTCAAGATCCTGCTGTCTCATTCTTCTAAGTGCTGGGATTATGGGTGTGTACTGATAGTGCTGACCTTAGTGATTCTTTTTCCTACAAAGCAAACCTGTCTGTACAGTGTCAGCAACTGACAGCATCTGCTGCTGCTGCTGCTGCTGCTGCTGGGGGGGGGGGAGGGGTTGTGGGGGTGGTGGTGGTGTGGTGGGGGTGATGGTGGGGGTGGTGGTAGTGGATGTGGTGGTGGTGATGGTGGTGGTGGTGGTGGTGGTGATGGTGGTGGTGGTGGTAGTGGTAGTGGTGGTAGTGGTGGTGGTGGTGGTGGTGGTGGTGGGGGTGGTACTGCTGGTGGTGGTGGTGGGGGGTGATAGTGGGGGTAGTTCTGCTGCTGCTGCTGGTGGTGGTGGGAGTGGTGGTGGTGGTGGTGATGGTGGTGGTGGTGGTGGTGGTGATGGTGGGGTGATGGTGAGGGTGGTGCTGCTGCTGCTGGAAACACTAAGCATCCAGGAGAAAATCCCCATGTGGAAAATTTGCACTCCTCAAAATGGGTATGAAAGGCTCCAGTATTAAAATATGTAGCGGATGAGCTTGGACATAATGGGCATAATGATTAATTGAGTGTGATTTTTTTAATAGTGTAGTATTAATAATATGGATATCAGAATAATCCAGTGAACCAACAAATTTCAGTATCAACATGTGATATAAATATTTTAAAAGATGGTTGGTCTGTTTGTGTGTTTGTTTGTTTGTTTATTTATTTATTTATTTATTTATTTATTTATTAGACAGGTAGTACCCAGGCTGGATTGAATTCATGACCTTCTTGCTTTAGACTTCTGGTGGAGGGAGGGAGCAAGGGAAGGAGGGGTAGAGGGAGAGAAAAAGAGAGAGAAAGAAAGAGAGAGAGAGCGATTACATACATGGATAAATGTTCTTTTTCTCTGATTTTTTTCTCGACTAGCAGTTACAAAATTGAATTCCAGAAAACTGAAGTGCCTTTTCAATCCCACAGACAATAAATATCAAAAGTGTTATCTGAGTGTAAGGACTTTTAAATTGTGGATCCCTTTTTGCTTATAGGGAATTTTATCTTCTAGCTTTAAACTGTGCTAATAGTTTCTGTCTTGCCTCTATGAGGAAGGGGAAAGCAGAAGTGCACAGATGTAGAACCAAAGTTTATACTCTCCCACAGGTGGGAAACATGCAACTTTGTTTTACTGGTTATGAATTACAAGGGAGAAACAACAAACGTGTTTTTCTTTAATAAAGAAACTCAGTTTTACTAGGTGTTCTGCTGCTTCAACTGTTAGCATAGGGATGGTTTAACACTACTGAGCAACTGTTAGAATACTTGTAGGGATTTAGGCATTTAGAGATATAGAAATGGAAGCTCTGAGGCCACTGGGGAGTCGTTACCGGTAGAGACTTGGCATCCCGCGATTTTTCTACTCCCAACTCAGTTTAATTTACATTACAAGTCAGGGCGTAGAAGTTGAGCAATACTTTAAAATAGTAAATTTACCACTTCCCAGGCACTGAAAAATCAGGAAGCTCAGGTCTGATTAAGTGAGATGAAATTGCGAGATGAAAATTTAAGGCAGTCTTTGAAACAGTTTAAACACCTCAGGTGGAGTTCAAAGGCTAAAGTCAAGAAAGTTGTGGGAGAAGTGAGAAAGTGAGTCTCCCCAGAGTGGTATGAAGTCCCAAGTGATGCCTCCCAGAAGTGAAATGGCTGTGTTTGGATGTGTTGGGATGAGGGTGGGGAGACTGGCTTTGCTGATCCAGATCTCGGGGAGGGGGGGTGGTGCGGGGGGGAGGGGGGAGGATCGGTCGGTTGATGACAACCTGGAACTGCAGTCAAACTCTGCATCTCTATTCACGTCCCTCAACTCCACACCTGCCCGATCTGTTGCAAGCTTCACTCGCGATTTATTCTACTTTTCTGTTTTTGTCTGACCTTTGACTATTGTCCAAATTTATATTCGGAGCTTATCCTGATCACATAACCCAGACATCAAGATGCGGTAGAACTCAAACGAAGTCCACATCAAGAGCACGAAGAAGGGAAATAAAAGAAAGGAGAGGAGGGATGGGGAAGAACAGAAAAGGAAGTAAAAGGCAAGTAAGGTTTTACCAGATTTCAATTTTAGCCTTACTGCTTAAATCCGCTTTCATTCGTTCCTAAACAGCGCCACCTAGTGCCCATTGCATCTCATTGACTTTTTTTCCTTTTACCTTTTTGCTTTGGGTGGGGGCAGGGGCGGGGACCGCAAGGATCAAGGAAAAAAGGGCGCGGATGCCCTTAGGTTGGGGAAAAAAAATAACCGAGAAAACAACTGTCTAGTCTTGGCGTCATTGAAATTTTAAAATAGTATTTTGAAAACATTAAATAAAAGTCTTTCAAGAAGCAAAAGTAATTTCAGAAGCCTTATGGGATGACTGCTTCTGTACACATTCTCAGGATGATTGCCATCACCATTATTATACACTTCCTTTCGAAAATCTTTTGCATGTCTTCATGTCTGGGAATCATAAGACAAAAAAAGAAATTAAATTTTTTTTCTCATTTCAGTGCTCAGCCCACCCACGGCGAAAACTGCAGGGGAGAGACGTTGCCTTTTGCCTTCTGCCTCGAAAGTTTGGAGTTGGCCGGGAGAAAGGGTTAACAAATGGCAGACTCGTCGCTCTCTTTTTAGCGTCCTAGGCGGTTTGGGGAGGCTCCAGGTAGCGCAGAGAGAGAGAGAGAGAGAGAGAGAGAGAGAGAGAGAGAGAGAGAGAGAGAGAGAGAGAGAGACTGTATCCCTCCCAGGACAGTGATTTAGCCTAAGAGAACCGTTTGGCCTTAAAACAAATCACTTATATGCAACAGGGAGTTTATCAAATTGAGGGAATCCTTGTAACTTAGACAGACTTCAGCAATATTTGCTGGACTCCCGGCTCCGCTGCCGCTGCCCGAGGAGAGGTATCTGGCGGTGGTCAGCATCTGTGCGCTGCGTTTCTCTGCACACGTTAACAATCAAGTTAATTGAATTCATTGGAGTTTAGAACCGGCCTCTAGCTCTGAGAGGGCTTTGAATGGCCAATTTCTCCCCCCTACCACTCCTCCCCGCCTCTCATCCCGCCCAGTCCCTCCCCTCCGGGTTCCCCAGTCTACACCTCCCTCCTCCACTCCCCTCACCCCCCACTCCCTCCTCCGTCCTATTAAAACACCCACCGGCTCACTTGTTAAGACCCCCTTAAGTTGGAGGAGGCAGAAAGGCAACAACAGCGAAGAAGGAGAAGTCAAGGCGTCTGGAAAGAATTACCCAGTCCTGGCTTCGAGCAGCCCATTGAACCGGGGACTTGAACCAGCCAAAGACTTCTTCATTTTGCTTTTGCTAGGCTGAGTCTTCACCGGGCTTTTAGGTTGATGTGAAAAAAGAGACTGCGTTGTCGGAGGGAAGGGGATTGGAGCAAATAGCAAAATAGGGGGAAAAGTTAATTTATTTTCAAAGCACATTTAACAAAAAGAATTAGAAGACTTCAATGCAACGGAAATAATAGAGAGAATATTAGAAAAATTTCTTCTCAAAGAGGGGAGAACCAAGCACTTAAGGCTCCCCCATCTTTTTTGTTTTTAAATGTTGTTTTTAAATTTCTTATTTTTTTTGGCCGGTCGTCTCAAATTCATCTGATTTTTTTTTTTATTACCTCAATTTTGGAAACTTCCTTCCGCGACCCTCCGGGACCACACAGGCGCAGGACGAGTCTATGAGCAGGAGCTAAACAAGGTACGTTATACAGGCGCTTTTGGGTGAACTTTGACTGCCCTAGATAGATCGGGGATAGAGAAGAAATTATCAACAGAGCTTTAAAAAAAAATACCTAGTTTCTATAGAAATATTTGAGGTCTGAAGTCCCCCACCCCAACAGACTGCATATGAGGGAATATTGCCAATCACTATCAAGTCTCCAGCATACCCTGGGTTTTTATCCGATGAAATCCGCTGCTTCTCTGGGCGCACAGGTAACTTGCGTGGCCAAGGAAAGCTGATTGTCCCGAGGTGTACTTTTCCACTGGGCATCTTCCCGAGCGTCAAAGGGGCTCCCAAGTTAGAAAACAAGGATTTCCACTGTGTAAGGAAAATTCATTCACAACTGTCCTTACCTTCCTATCCTTCCCGTCTTTCTCCCCCAGCCCCCACCAGTATGTGGGCAGGAACACCCTGACACAGTTCTGCGCACGGGGGTGGGTGGGGGTGGGGGTGGATAAACAACAACAACAAAAGCTCAATTTTGGCTTACACTGAAAGGGTTAAACAGTCCGGGCTTCCAGCTACGTTAGGCTGGAAGAGACCCCGGGAAGGAAAGCCCTGCGCCACCTCCTTTCGCTACCATCCTGGTTCAGCCACTCCCCCACTTTCCAGGGCCTCCACTCCTTTGCAGTTTCCAAACTCCATTAAAGTGTCCGGGCATCGAGCATCCGGGCGCAGCCACTCTGAGAAAACCTTTCTGAGGCAAGGGGTCCCTCACGCAGCCTGTGGCATTCGCCACTGATGGAGAGAGATGAGCGCGCATCCCTCCTTGCGCCGGCCGGCCCGCCCGCAGCTCATGGGCAGGGCGTGCTCGGGGACAGCGCTGCGCTCCCGCAGCTGCACCCAGTCCCGAGCCAAATCCGACGTGGCACGGAGCACGCTGGCGCTCCTTTCCTCCGTTGCAGCTGGAGACGCTGTTGTGTGAGGGATTTGGGGACTCTGTCTCTAGCCCCTTGCCCAATGTGGGGTCGAGGGGCCCTGGGAGCCTGGGAAGAGGTGGGAGGAGAGCCAGAGAAGGCATAATCAACACCTTGGGCCGAATTCGTCACGGTGGTTCCCGCCCAGAGTGAGCCAGGGTTTAGAAATCGGTCCCGGTGAACCAGAGGGCGGGTCTGAAAGGATGGTCTGTTGTAAGGGTGAGAACTTCGTGGCGACAGAGGCAGCTTCCTCTGGCCTAAGAAAGGCAGCCCAGGGGAAACAGCTCTGAAAGGACCATTAAGACTTGGAAGAAGGGCTGAAAGCATAGGCGGTATTTGAGTATTTGAAAAAGAAGGCTTCTAAGACCCAGGTCTCATTACATAGTCGTAGGTGCGGGTTTCTACCAGCACCGCTCTGGATATTCCCCCAAAACTCCTGGCCACACTATTTTGACTCGGGTACCCTTGACACTAGGAAGCCAGCTGCAGCAACCGCGTCCTGGCTTGGGACTTGTAGAAGTCTAGGAGGCCCCGCCCCGCCCAGCTCACTTCACTACCTCCAGGGACCCTTTACTGCCAAATGAGTCTCTGTAGCAGCTGCACAGAAACGCTACACTCCTTCAACCCACGTGGCTGGACTGGGATTGCATTTGATGTCACACCCTGGGAGGGGTGTATGATGAAATAGATTTGGAGGCTCTGATTGGCCAGGAAGCTCCACCTCCTCCCCCCAGCCAGAGTCCAGAGTTTACATACTCACTCAAGGTCTGCTTAGTGTAAAGCGAACAGTAGATGGGCTTCCTTGAAGTGGGGAGACCAGCTTCCCAGCCCATTGTAGATTTCAAGGCTTAGCCTGCGATTTCCCACTGAAGAAAGGCATAAGGCAGTGTACTTTTGGAGGTGTTAAATTTGGAGGTGGGATGCGTTTTTAATAGTTTTTTTTTAAGGATAAATATTTGAATGGACAATACGTATTTGATCTGAGAATATAAGGACTTTGACTTGAAAGATGTATTTCCGTGGAATGAGCTAAAACAAATATCCATGCCCCGCAACCTATTTCTGGATGACATTTTACATTCTACAAAAATAATTGGGTTAAAACGAACCCAAACTTTAAATCTTTGTTCTTTGTCGTCCAGCCTATGCAAAAGGACTCATTCATAAACTTAATGTTTACGTTTTCCTAGGAAAGATTAGTAATTCAAATGAGATCGTGCTTTTTGAATACTAGTACTCTTCTCCCACAGGTGTTCCTAGAAGATGGAAAGGTTCTTTCACATTTTTCAGTGAAAATTTAGAGTCATAAAGCACAGATGTGGCATTTATGTTATGTGTCGCTTGTTCTCAATTCTAGACAAACGAAAGTCCTATATGGAGGTTCTACATTAAAGCCTTGTATCTGGAAAATCATCTTTCCTCTTCTTGTTCCCATACACATTACCAGAGTTAGGTGAATTGAGGTATGCATTGCAAATGGATTGATTAGATACATTGTACCTACATTGCTTCTGTTATATCTAAAGCTTAACCCAAACTTTATCAAACAAAGTCATCAGCATATAAAGTCCAAATACGTAACAGATTAGTGATTAGCATAACATTTGAATATCACTCTCTCCAGAAGGTAAACACAGTATACAGCCAGCTGTTGTCTAGGAAAACAGGACTTGCTCAATGAGTGACTAAGAGATCTTTACTAGAAAGTTAGCTTGCCGTTCTCGTTGTCGTTGACCGTATAGGATGTAGCGTCACAGCACTGAGTTTCATAAACACCTTTCCATTTGTGTCATCTGTTCCAACCAAGATTTTCTGGCACTGTGGGTTAAGTCTGTATCTGGATTAAAAGTGGAGATCCCTTTGGGGATTTTTATTACAAATATAATTTTAAATCTGAGAATGAATAATAAGGAGTTGTGTGTTATTAACTTCTTGCATCTTGCACGGTATGCAGTTTGGAAATTAACGGAATGAGGGATTAACAAGTGAGCTCTGTGTCTTTTCTAAGTTCTTTTCAGCCATGCAGACCTAGGCTGTGTTCGTCTAGAAGCTGCGAGGATAGGGACAGAGCTCTTGGAAGCTGCTGCATTAACTGAATAGGGGTTAGAGCTTTCTTTATAGAAAAATCCATCGCCATGAGTTATTCAAGGCAAGTTAATATAGCTTGCCTTGAATCATTTTCTCTTACTACCTATAGATTTACACAATTTCACAGAGCCTGGACATTTGTGTGGCAGTTTATTGTGTAACATTTTAACCTAAAGTGTAAGTTTCTAAGTCCAAGTCAAAAGAAGATTCCATGTCAGTTCATTGTGATTTCCTCTTCCACTATGAACACTGTGCAGAATGGTGAAGTTCAGGAGCCACTAGCAGTTGGAAGACTGATGTCAGAGAAGCACATGATTAAAACTGATGGCACAGCGGAGAGTCATTTGAAACCCCAAGTTCCATTAGAGTGACAGGGCCATTAAAAGGCTTTGTGTTCTGATCCTGCCTAGTTGGCTCCAGGGTTGTTAGTAAGAAAGCCTAGATAAGGCTGGAAACAGCAAGGCAATGTCAAGAGATGAAGAAAGAGTGCAGGTCACAGGAAGAGAATAGCATTGATATGCTCCGATATGAAGACTTGGCCTCCCATGGACTTCAACTTCCAGCTCAGATTTCTTTTTTTTTTTTTTTTTTTTTATTAGATATTTTATTTACACTTCAGATGGCATCCCCTATCCCCATTCCCTCCCACCCCCCTTAGGAAACCCCTATCCCATGCCCCCTTTTCCTTTTTGCATTTATACATTTTTTTAAAACAATGTTAATCATAGGCTTTATAAGTTTGGAATTGTTCAATCAGAGGTATAACCCACTGACCAACCTAGATATAACAACTATCTTTGACTGGTGGAGATACATGAATATCTGCCTCCCTGTCTCCCCCCTCTTTCTCTCTTTCATCACCTAGCTTCTCCTCTCCTTCTTCTTCTCCTCTTCTTACTCCTTTTCTTCCTCTCAGTACTCCTCCTACCTTAGCTCCTCCTACACATCACCCTTCCTGTTAAAATGAAACTTTTCTCTCAAAATACAATTAGAGCATAATTATGCCAATTTGTACCAGTGAGGTACAGGATAGTCCTAATACCCAGCCCATCCTTTTGTTGACTAACCAGCACCTCTGTCATCTATCCTAACTAAAACATTTAGTTCTGAACCTGGCTTTAGGATGAATGTCAGCTGACGACCATCCACTCAAATCTTTTCTCTTAAGGTAAATAGCTATGTTTTCAACCCCGTCAGAAATCCAGAATGACTGAGTTAACTATAATTGTGGGAAGCACAAAGCATATCTTCTAAAACTTAGCCAATTTATAGAAACCTCTGAACACCTGGACACTCGCTCTACTTCAAAACGTTGGAGCATCTGTTCTTCTGCCTTCTGGCCCAGGATCATCTGACAGACCTTAGTGCTGCAGAATTATTAAGGGCTGATTACTCTGTCTAGGCAGATATAATCAGTTGACTATTCTGCAAGTGTGTCCTTTTCTGGACAGTAATTTGTCTGTAGAAGGAAAGTGGCAATTCTTGCCTAGTGGCTGTCTCACCACAACTGGAGTAACTCCAAGGATGCTCAATTTCTTCTTAGAATTCAATATAGGAAGCTGTCCGGAGCAGACAGTTCTCTAATCAAAATGAACATTAATACAGAAATGTTTGTCATGTCAATGTCACGTCACAGAGCCTGGACGTTTGTGTGGCAGTTTATTGTGTAACATTTTAACCTAAAGTGTAAGTTTCTAAGTCCAAGTCAAAAGAAGATTCCATGTCAGTTCATTGTGATTTCCTCTTCCACTATGAACACTGTGCAGAATGGTGACGTTCAGGAGCCACTAGCAGTTGGAAGACTGATGTCAGAGAAGCACATGATTAAAACTGATGGCACAGCGGAGAGTCATTTGAAACCCCAAGTTCCATTAGAGTGACAGGGCCATTAAAAGGCTTTGTGTTCTGATCCTGCCTAGTTGGCTCCAGGGTTGTTAGTAAGAAAGCCTAGATAAGGCTGGAAACAGCAAGGCAACTTCAAGAGATGAAGAAAGAGTGCAGGTCACAGGAAGAGAATAGCATTGATATGCTCTGATATGAAGACTTGGCCTCCCATGGTCTTCAACTTCCAGCTCAGATTTCTAATTAAAAAAAAAAAAAGCTAACAGAAGGAAACCATATAATCCATATAGTGCCCATCATGGGGAAGGAGGACTGTAACTCAGTGATGGCTAGCTCAGGCTTTGTTGTACATTAAAATCTTGTGTTACTCAAGTTGCAGCTTGTATCAGGGAGCTATGGTGTGATCAGCAGCATGCCGGTTGATTCCATATGTCTTTAGGTCAATTGTATCTACAGCAATAATTGGGAAACACCACCTTCTCACCTTTCATTCACTGTCTGTACTTTGTTCATGACCAGCTGGCAGAAAGTTCCCCCTGTGAATCCCTTTTGTTATGAAGATGAAAGTGGCCATTATCTTTGCTGATGCCCCATGCCTGCATCAATACTCCCAGTTCTACAGATTGTGCATAGCATAGGAGGCCTATAGGATTAAAAATGAAGCACTTATAAAGCATTTCAATGAATTTATAGTAAAGAAAGTTTATGTTCCAGTGCTGCTTTTATTTTATATATCCATAGAGATTGGAGTAATGTTTTCATTCATGAGATATCCTTTAAGTGACTCCTGTCATCTCTGTGCCTTGATGTGATTACATATTGGTCACAACTTAGAGTCTTTAATGGATTTGAAAATGTAACGAGAAGGAGAGGAAGCAGAAGTTTACTTTACCAATTATTGTTTCTTATTTGCATTAAAATATTGCCTTGTATCAATAATGACCAAAAGAAACATCTTTAAATATATACCATATTTCAAGTAAATATGTATTTCAAGAAAACAGAATCACAAAGATCTCATTAATAGTTATTTCTTTTTAAGTATTTGAACAGAATTCTCCTTTTTGTTAATCTTATTATCTTTATTTGTGACTCCATATGATAGCACTATCCCATAGTTTAAGAAACTGAGGGTAGCTTATCTTATGCACCTTGTTCAAGGTTACCCAGTGATTAAAAGGAAGATCTCAATTCACTCTCTTTCCTTAGGCCACATTCTCTGGAATGAATGACAAAGCTGGGTTTAAACAGAAGTACATCTGATGTCAATACTTTTGCTAGTCTGGTCTAGGCCTCATAATCTCTTCAGGTGAAGAGTCAACATACATGCACACATACAGCCACAAGTCATTAGAGCCAAATTACAAAGCTGTGTGAGGATTGGTGAACAGAATGGGACCTCAGGGGACAGCCTTTCAGTGCGTAAAAGGTGATCTTCTTATCCCTCATACCCCAAGCGTGACCCCTATACTCATAAAGTTGCGCAGACTGCAACTTATAATTGCTCTCTGGGATCATGCATATCTTCTGTTTTTATTATCTTCATTGTCCCGAAGTCTTGTAGAGCTGGTTTGGGACTCCTCATAGTCATTAAATCGTAAACACTGGGAAGGTGCCCTCTGAACTAATCTCAGTTGCTTTTTCCAGATGCTCATGCAGCAAATCTGAGTGACCTTCAGCTCCCCAGATCAAGTGAAGATGATCTATATGAAATCTGTGAGCACTCTGTTCTCAACAGGGTCCTCAGACAAGGAGAGCAGCTCATAGCCTCTTGTTATTCACTGGCTTCCTGTCTTTATGACATGAAAGGTCAAGGGTGAGGAACAGGCTCTGTCTGATGCTTGCTGACCTGGGGTCTCATGCGTGGGAGATGGGCTACCAGTAAAGCTTTGTCCCCATCCACAGGTGGCAGCATTTGGAACAGTAGTGTCTTTCTCATGGCAAGGTGGGATTACTGCTGCTGCCATTAAAATTACACTTGCATAGATGGGCCAGTAGCTTATTGGGAAGCAACACTATTTTCCATCTCTTTAGTTGTGTGCATGTGGAACAGTACAGAAGCCTAGTTGGTTTTGAATATCTGGCTTCACATTCATCCTCTACACACCAAAGAACACACCTGAAAGTCCTTCCTTTTCTTTCTTCATACTATACAGTTTTGGTTTGTTTTAGATAGAAACAAAAGAGTCTGGTTTAATTTCTTATAAGGATTCAATATTTCTCAGCAAATGCTAACTGACTTTAGGACACTGTGTGGGTCCTACTCCTGGTTCGTGACTTTGGATAGGTCACTTCAGTGCTCAACATGTTTGTTTCTTTGTCATATACTCACATGTATATGCGATTATTAATATGCTAGTCACCTATAGACATTAAGGTGAAAAATATCATGCCTTAAAATGAAAAAAACTTCCTCTACTATCTATAAATGATAAATGAATGTTAGCAGCCTCTGCGAAATAGTGATGATGATGACAATTTTGATGAAATATCATTCACTTAATAGATACTTACTGTACATTAACTATAAATCAGGCAGCATTTTATGTCATGGCATACATTAGTAAAAACAGCAGGTAAATGAATGAATGGATGGATAGAGATAGATAGATAGATAGATAGATAGATAGATAGATAGATAGTAAGATTATACTGTACTTGAGAACCCTCTTACATTTTGTTTTAACCTAGATTTCTGGGAAGAATGGAATTTACTAAGTAATTGCTACCAAGTCCAAGTCCAGTTACTATTTATAAGTCAATGAGCTAAAACTCTCATCCTGCCACTCCCCAAACTCAAGTTTTAATTTTTAATATATACAGAATATAAATTTCTAAATCATCTTAGGATCGAGGACTGAAGTAACCCAGCTTCTCTAAATGAACAGAGAAGCCACATAGACATACTTTTCTTTTAGCAGAGAAGTAGGTTTGTGTGACAGAGTGTTTGAATTAAGGATTGTCTCAGAAAGTCTTACACATATGGTGCCCACATCTATGAAATTGCCCAGAGAAGTTAAATCACACACCCCCACACACACAAACACACACACACCACACACACCACACACAGACACCACACACACACACACATACACCACATATACCACAACACACACACACACACATCACACATATACCACAACACACACACACACACACACACACACACACACACACACACACATACACACACACACACATCCTGTGTGTCACTCCCTGAGATCAATGCGTCTGCTTGGCAAAGCAGGCTTCACAAAATGCTCTTTGCTCTTAGGCCTGTTTGGAGATGCTCGCGTGCCTCACTAGCCAGTACCGACTGTAGCAGGAGTATAAAGGTTCAATTCTAACCACATTTCTGCAGTTTGTTAGCAACTTTCCCAGGCTTCAAAAGAACATTCTGTAGACGCCTATGATGTAAGAGGGTGTTCCCACCTCAGCTGAGGCCAGCAGATGCTATGTGAACACTCTCTACATCCATGTGTGCTGATAAAAGGCAGGGAAAATGTGAATAATGGAAGCCTGGCAGGCTGCTCTTTCTGCTAGTGATGGTGATTTTGAGCACCAGCTAAGCACACACTTAAGCTTCTCCCTGGCAAAAGCTTTGGTCCCCTTGAAATTTTTCACTCTTGTGAGAATGACTCATGTCTTGGAAATGACGAGCTCCAAGTCTGGTGCTTACAGCACCTTTAGGCATTGGCTAATGTGCCCTCTGGGAGTGTTCAGCATCCTGTCAGCTGGGTTAATTAACAAGGGCTGGCGTCCTGGCTCACCTCTCACGGAAAACTCCTCAGCTCACCCTTTTCCAGCAGATCTAACTTTGCATTTGTGCAAAGGTTGCTGTTACCAGACCCCCATACCTCACATTGTGGTGTCCTCTATATCAGAGTGTAACTCACATCTGTAGTTTGTTCAGGATGTTTTTCAGCTTCCTAGCCAATGGACCCTTTAAAGTGGGTTGTGACTCCGGGTTTTAGAAACACTCTCCATACTGTTTCACTTTGCTCCTCAGCACAGCGTTGTTTTGAAGAGTCTGATGAGCATGATCATATCCATGTAACAGAAGACAATGATGTCTACAAGGTAGAAAGCTGTGGTCTCTGACCTACTCTGAATTTTCTTGATTATACTAAGGTTAATGACATATATATATATATATATATATAAAATTGAGTAAGCCAGTTATTGCTGACACAAGTTCACACAGCTACCTTGATTGGTGAGTGACTACATTCCATATTTAATTCAATAACCAACTTCTCTTTTCATATTGGGGTGATATATTCACCCAGGACTTATCAGAAACATATTCAAACCAGATGAGGATGAAGATTGGAGGGAGACTGTCGTCTCTTTTAAATCTTTCTCTCTTCTACTAGAAGAGGCACGTCTTAAATTTTCACAGTCCCCAATGTTGTAGTTCCACTATATTGTCTGTAGACTAAAAGAGGTAACATTACTGGTGGAATGACCCAAAGAAATCTCTGAGCAGTGTAGCACATACCGACTTAAGTATAATTAAATGCGATAGAATGCAGAAAATGGCCACACAGTTGTTAATGGCCAAGATGATACCATATTCCTATGGAATATTCATATTTACAGTTTGATAAGAATTAGGAAACTATAAGTAACATACAAAAAAGAGATTTTTTATAGAGATAATTTTTGTCAAATTTTTCATTTAAAACAAAATCATTCAGTTTCATAAGTTATTATGTATTAATGATATGCAAATCTGATCAATTCCCAAAGTGGATATGAAAGCCTGGAGAAAGGAGCACTGCATTTTATTACAATTATGCATCTTGTGGTAGTTAATTTCTACAAAGCGAGATTAAAAAAAATAGCCTTTCCTTCTCTTAAATTACTTAAAATCTTTTTTAGACATATATACACACATTTTTGGGGTTAACTGTCCAGATGACTTGACAAATTCCAAACCAGTGAAAAACCTTGACTCTAAATAAATAAATAAATAAATAATGGGTGGATGGATGAATGGATGGATGGATGGATGAAAGGTAGGCAGCACTGGAGTCACATGACCCTGGAGGTTGTCATCTGGTTTTCACATGCATGCACAATCAGGTGCATATGTACTTGTACATACATACACACACTCAAATTTTATTTAGGATACATGCAGAATTTAGGGGTGAATTGAGACCTAAAACAGTCTTAAGGTTTTACCTGCTAGGTCTGTTCATTTAGGTTGGACTTCAGCTGTGGGAATCTAGGAAGATGTTATTTTTTTACCCAATAATGACATTATTCTAATAATATGCATTTTGTTCTATTATGCTATTATTTTTCTAATCCTCATGACTGTGTCAACTGACAGTGGTGGGCAGAAGTGACAGACATCTGAGCTTTGAAAGATCTTTACACAGGATATCTAGGGATCTTAAGGTCAAAGAGGAATTTGTAAAAATTCATTGTAAATTTGTAAATGTAATGTAAATTTGTAAAAAAAAAACATTGTCATTGAGCAGGTCTTAGAAAACAAACACAAAAACAAAACCCCTGAGATCCACAGACGTGAGATGATCCATGCAAGGTCACAGGGCTTACTGATAAGCTAGTCCCAGAACTCAGTCTTTCTAATCTCTAACCTCATCCAGATGCTTAGAGAAGATGTAAGCCTAGGGACATGCGTTAGAGATGATGTGAAGTCATAGTTGGGAAATTCAGCAGAGTCTCCTGTGGATTTGTTACTCATCTGTAATTAGGGATGGAAGAAAGTATTGAGCAGGCAAAATGATTGCTTTGCATTTAGGCAATATTAATATGATGCCTAACTGTGGCTATATACAGAAAGAGCTGCCATAGACATAGGGCCCAAGACTCTGGAAATAGTCTATCAAGGTATGTGTTCAATGCATTGAGACATATACTGGCACTACCCACTCATTTGAGGCTTGAAACAGTCCTGTGAGTTGTGTTATCAAGGCATCTGACTTTACAGATGTGCCCTGGTGTCAACATAGTGAGTTAAGTGAGAAACTGAGTGTTACAGTTCCTGAATGTTGCATGGGGGAGGGGCACATCAAGTCCTATTGGTGGAGCGATTGGCAATGATGGCTGCCCGGGGAACTGTTTTCATCAGTGATGCTTTCCCTGGTAGGTGCCATGCATACATTGATAGCAGTAAATGGATTAAGTGGACTAGAAAAACAAAAAAAAAAGAAGAAGAAGAAAGTACTTGAAGTTGGGAGGGGGACATGATGGCAGTATGGGATGAGTTGGAAAGGAGGAAGTAGGCTCTAGAATTGATCAAGAACATTTGATCAAGCACACTGAATACATGTATGAAATTTTCAAACAATGAATATAAAGTGAATAAAACTAAAGGTGGGTGACCTCCAAATACCCACCCCATTTACACTTCTTCCTGTCACCCACGATATCTATATGTGATAAGCAAGGGACCAGAGTGAGTAACCACAAGTATCTCTGATTGTATTGCAGATGCATTGTGAGAGGTTTCTATGTGTCCTGAGAATAATTGGAACTACACTTTTTGGAGTGTCTCTCCTCCTCGGAATCACAGCTGCTTATATTGTTGGCTACCAGTTTATCCAAACAGATAATTACTACTTCTCCTTTGGACTGTACGGTGCCTTTTTAGCCTCACACCTCATCATCCAAAGCCTCTTTGCCTTTTTGGAACACCGGAAAATGAAAAAGTCCCTAGAAACCCCCATTAAATTGAACAAGACTGTAGCTCTCTGCATTGCTGCGTATCAAGAAGACCCCGACTACTTACGGAAATGTTTGCAATCTGTGAAAAGGCTGACCTACCCTGGGATTAAAGTTGTGATGGTTATAGATGGAAATTCAGATGATGATCTTTACATGATGGACATCTTCAGTGAAGTCATGGGCAGGGACAAATCAGCCACTTACATCTGGAAGAACAACTTCCACGAAAAGGGACCTGGCGAGACAGAAGAGTCCCATAAAGAAAGTTCACAACATGTAACCCAATTGGTCTTGTCTAACAAAAGTATTTGCATCATGCAAAAATGGGGTGGAAAGAGAGAAGTCATGTACACAGCCTTCAGAGCACTGGGGCGAAGCGTGGATTATGTACAGGTAGGTTCGAAAATGCGTGCCAGGGCAAACATACATCGAAATAAAGCAGCTTTTGTATCTCTCCAGTCCTATGCTATAGCCCATCCTTGTCCCTTCTGAACACAGTGCTCCTTTCAGCCCATTGGAAAACAGCATGACTGTTAAAAGCGCATTTTGAAAGACAGGGAGGAAAAAAAAAAAAAAAACCCAACCTTGTAAAACTGTTAAGAGCATCTATGAAAGTGCTTCCTTGTATATGCAATTGGTTAGAAATCTGGATTATTTGGACAGGACACCCCTCCTTTCGTTCTCTCCCTTTTCCTTAGTTCTTCTCTGACCCTCTAAGTACTGCCAAGTAAAATCCAACATCCTTGTTCACACACTGTTTAAACACACACACACACACACACACACACACACACACACACACACACACACACACACCAGCAGCAGCAGCAGTAGCAGCAGCTCTGTAAGAAAACAGTGTCTTGCCTGAGTGGAAAGTTCTTCAGAGAGGCTGCAGACTGAAGGGAAGACCAGACAGTGATTGGTGGGTAGACACGAGGTAAAAGCGGAGCGGTGAGGATGGCTTTGATTGTAAGGAGATTGAGAATTTTAAAACTCAGAGGGAGAGAGGAAAATGAAAAGGAGGAGGGAAACCATCGTAGAGGGAGCAAAACCAAAGTAATGTTTATTTCACTCCCCAAACAGCATTACCTCACTGCAACTTGACCTTTGAAAGAGTTTGGGATGTTGTGTACTTGCTGGAAAATCAAGCAGGCTCTGTCTCTCCTTAATTACCTTGTAGCTTTCTGTAAGGCTTCTCTTCCCTTGGGTCCCACCAAACATGGGGCAATTTTCTCATCTTAATTTGCTTGTAGCTTCTTCAGTTAGATTTTGACCATGAAGAGATCCAGAAAAGAGAAATAATACGTCTGGCATAAGCCAGCTGCTGTGGCCTTTTGTCCATCCTCAGAAGTGAAACCCTGTTGTCAGGAGTGGGGATTCTATGGTTCAGGGGTATTTATTGACACATATCATGCTCCCAGGATCAATAATGAGAAAGAGCAGAGATTGAGTAATTAGAGTCGTTGCCTGAGAATCTAATTATGGTGACAATTACCTGTTGACTGAGAAAGTCAATTGCCTTGAGCCTCAGTTTACCAGACAGAATAAACCAATCTTAAAAGAACTTTACAGTAGTAACATCAAACAACACATCCCTAGGGCTTAGCAAGAGTTATAATGCTATATAGTGCATAGCTAAAGATTTTGCTATAAATATGTTGTTTATTACAGTACATTTAGTACATTCTAATTTATGCTAAAATATAGAGTGCACACCATCTGTTATTGTGGGGTGAATTTCAGTTACTGTTTTAAGAGTGGGAGATATTTCACTGGTTTCTGTTTGCATATTAATTTCCAGTCCATGGAGCCTGAATAAGTCTTCTCTTGTTTGTCTCCTAATTTCTCAGTGGTAGATCTTTTGGTATTAAGTAAGTTTCAATTATTTCTGGGCATTTGATGTTTCTGTGCATGCTCTAGCTTTGGAAGCTAGGTAGGAAGATGATAGGACATTTCTCAAGGAAGATATGACAGTAACTTAGAATACAAAGAATAAGCTTTTGTGCCTTAAGTGGGAAAACATCTGTTTTGATAGTTTGCCTTTAATTCTAGTTACATTCATCAATTTCAATGAAGACATCATTGTGTGCGCTCTTTCTGTTCTTCCTTTTTCTTAACCTACTCCTCCCACCCCGCCCCCCTTTTCCCATCATTCTTGTTTTGAATTTTGTTTGTTTCCTTGACGACTTTGCACTGTGCCTGTCCAGGAAAAAGTAATACAAAATATGAAAGGATACAGTTGGCTCTCTGTTGCAGTCTTCTACCAGGCTAAACCTTCTAAGACTGATCCCAGTAGCTGCTGGTATCTAGCCTCTGAGGCCTTCTAAGACTCTCATCTAGTTGCAAGATTAAAAATCTTTTAGTATCCTAAAGCTGGACATTCCCTCCTATGTTGTCCCTCATCAAATTTCCTTTAAGGTAGCTATGCTTGACTATAAAATGGCAGCTACTTAAGGTTCAAGCTAAATACAGAATACTCTAATTTTCTCTTCTGGCTGATCCAAAGTTTGGACATTGTAAAGTAGAGGGCAAATTGGTACAAAAAGCAGAGAGGTGTGAAGAAGGTGGCGACAAAGCACTGCTGAACCTGGGGGATAAATGTCTTAAGGAGAGGAAGAAGCAATGCCCCATGGGAAAAGATACTGGGGGGCAGAGAGCTAAGGAAGACTGTGACCATCTGTGTACTTTCGAGATACTGACTCACCATGGAGAGGTGTGGCCAAGACGTTTGGTTTCTAGTCACAGCTGGTCTTTGGTGCTCTTCAGTACTCTGTGCACTTGACTTTGGATCTCTGGCTTATTGTTCTCATGACCTATTATTTCATATCTTCACCATGCTCCCAGTTCCCTGTCCAAACTCCTCCCTGCCTAACTCCTAACAGATGATCTCACCACCTACGAAGGAGAAACCCAACAATACTGTTTCTGAATGTTCTCAAAACTATGCCTCTGTTGTGGATCGATCCTGTTTCAATAGCACTCCACCTGACTGACTTTCTACATCAATGCTGTCCCGTCTAGCTAATCTCCACAGACCTCTTGACTTTCTCTGGTCTGCTCAGGAATAAATCTTTAGTAATTGTGAACTCTACCTTTGTCTTCTCAGCTGACTACTTTCCCCAAAGTGTAGCCTTTCAAACATCTAGCATTGTTCCTGAACTGAGGGAGTTCCCAGACAGGGAAAGGTTGTGTAGTAGCAGCCTTCCCTGTGGTGATGGTTGTTGCTCTCAGGGATAGAGAGGGTAGAAAAACAGAACAAAAAAATAAAGTGAGGAAGCACAGTGAAAGGAAAATAAACTTTACTGGTGGAGAAGGGAGAAAGAGGAAAGGCAAGATTTTAGACATTTGAATGGATGCACTTTGAAATGACACCGTTTTTTCAAGAAATGAGATATTCTAACCTAACTGCCTAAGCCTCTCTAAAGCAGAAGAGTCTTTTTTTTTACATCCTCAAAAGCATACTCACTTTGGTTATTTTATTTATTAAAACAATACACATTATGAAAATCTTTTTTAATCTATTTAAATATCACAATGAACTAAGTTGAATTATCTATACAAAATATGTAATCAAGGATGAATCAATGCTTTCTAATATATACCCATGATATTTTCCTGGGTTTTCAAAAGTTTAAGATTAATTTTTAACATAACATATTAGAAGGTAAGACATATTTCAATATCCATGTTATACAGCTGTTGACTCATGTATTTTATCTTTGAACATGCATAATAGCAAAGTAGCCAGCAGTCTGTGAGACAAAGAAAAAGAGCCAAAACCCCTGGTGTGTGCATTAGGGATTTCCCAAGTAGAAACACTCCTACAAATATGAACATTTTCTAAAAGGAGAATTACAAGTGTCAATTTTACCACTATTTTAACCTAACAATATTATAGCATGTGTTACATGTGTTGGTCCTCCGGTGTCACTGCTTGGAGTTAGATGCTACAGATATCAGGTTAGCTGCCCCATTAGGTTCTGGAGATACTCTATTCTCCACCTCACATCTTGTCATTGAGACACCAGGATTAGAGATGTCCATGCAACCATACCCAGTCTTAGATGGGTTCTAGAGACTCTAACTGAGGTCTTCCACTTACTTGTTCTCATTCTTTATTCACTCAGACATCTTGAAAAACTCATGGGTTTATATTCTATATTTTCAAATTCTCCTATTCGTTAAAACTTTCTTCTCATCTCCAAATCAATATTCATATTTGTAGAATATATACAATATATTCTACAAATATGAATATATATGGGGAGTCATATACACTGACAAAAATTGTGAGTGAGCCAATGTGCATGTTTTAACTGGGGTCAAACAAGGTAATTGTTTGCTTTGCTGTTTTAATAATTATCTTTATAGCCATTTATGCTACAATCCATACATTTTTGTGTGCTTTTGTTGATAGTTTAGTTTTCAAATTGAACTCATGTATTACGGGTTCTTGTAATTCAAAATACAAGAAAGCTATTATATGCTTCATGGAGATTAGTTTTTCTCCAGGCATGTGTTACTGGCCATGATTCAGTGTTAATAGTCAAACTACTTATTAAATTAAGAGACATTTGAGTAGAAGCACAAGTACAAAGAGTTTATATATTGATTAGGCATATTTATCTACAAAGTTCTAAAAAAAAAACACTAATAAGAATGTAAAAAAACCAATGTTTGGAAATTTAATAAAATGCTCAGAGAAGCTTAATGATAGATTTATGCTAGAAATATTTTTAATAACTACTATTCCTATCTTCATGTAAAATTAGAGAACACAGACATCATAAACAATAATAATTGCTTTGTGTAACATGTGCCTAGTTTCAATTCTGTGTAACAAGTCTAAGAAACTGAAATATTCTCCATGCTAGCGATGAGAATATTATATTTGGAGACATAAGGTTGAGAACATCTTTACATAGGGAAGAGATACAGCTCTATTGTTAGTTTCTGTGAACCTGATCCATGCTGAATCCATTTTATTTGCTTATCTATCTATCTATCTATCTATCTATCTATCTATCTATCTATCTATCTATCTATCATCTATATCTATCTATCTATCTATCTACCTATCTATCTATCATCGGGTGTTTTTTTTTTTTTTTTTTTTTTTTTTTTTTTTTTGGAGGGGGGGGACCTGATAGAACACATGATCCAGCAAGTCCTTTTAAGATCAAGCCTAAACTTACTATGATTCTAGATCCTCCCATCTTTTGATACTTTCTAGCAAAATACTGGCTTTCTACTTGAATGAATGAAGTAGACAATGCGCAAGTCATGAGGATATTCTCATCATGTATCTCAGTTCTCATTTTCACTTTCTTTCTTAAGGCAAATGATTATTAATTAGGTTTAAGTATCATAAGATACATATCTGTTAAAGCGTCTCATAGTACCCATAGAAAAGCACATTTTTGCTTGTTTTTCAGAATTTTGTTAATTTACTCTTTGCCCTGCCCCCCATTGACTGTCATCAAGTAAAAAGCCTGCACACAGCGAGTACATGTAATGGGTGCACTTCAGGATATATGAAAGTAGGGGCCAATATAAGTGATTTTTAAAAGTTTATTAGACACCCAATCTAGACTAATCCATGAGCTTAGGGTCTGTGAAAGACCCTGTCTCAAAAAATAAATGTGGAGAGCTCTGAAGAACAAGGACAAGCACATGCAAGCCCACCCTCACACACACAAATATAACTGTATTAACAAGTACATACAGCACCCCCCCACACACAGACACACAGACACAGATACACACACACATGCATACGCACACGCACATGCACTCACACACGCACACACACACAGCCCTTAATATATCAATAAATATCAAAAGGAAGGAACCAAGAGCTGGGCCTGGTGGAATACATCTGTAATCACAGCACTGAGAAGGCTGAACAAAAGGATCCTGAGTTTGAGGCCAGCTGGGACTGTAGCATGAGCTCTTGTCTTGAAACAAACAAGGCATGAAGAGAAAGGGGGAAAGCTCGGTATAGGGCCCTTATCAGGATCGTGTTCACGGACTCAACTTTGGAGAAAAGAGATGAACAAAAACTGGAAGGATTAATTTGTACCCCAACTAAGTCATTAGTTAATTATGATAAAAAATCAAACAAAAACAAGGCGTGCTTACTTTTTGCACTTCTCTCAACTAAATAACAATTCAATCTAATTTTTTTTCACTTATGATTTTAAATCACTTGTGAGATCTAAATTTGTCATGTATTAGTGAGGCTCTGGCTTCCCTCTGTTTCAAGGAAACTATAGCTATGCTCACTTTAACAAGAACTCTTCTTTGAACTAGAGACATGAATTTATGTCTTTGGCATTTGTTTGTTACACTTCTTCATGTGTATCATTTATGTATTAAGTATTTAATTTGAACTATCCATTACTAAATGATTTATAAATATTATCTTACCAAGAAACCATTATGACAAACTTTTGATAAAAGCAATAATAATCTATATGTTTGTCTTGAGGGACAGAAGCCTAGAGAATTGAGCTTTGGGGCTCAAGTTAAGAATCTAGTCCAAGTTTATGCAACTTTCAGATTGTGAACTGGGAAGTATTTTATTTAGTGTTTATTCTTGACCCTTGCATCGTGCGTGATGCTTTTATATTCCCCTTTCTTTCCCTCTCTCTCTGTATCTCTTCTCCTCATTCTCTCTCCCTCTCTCTCTCTCTCTCCCTTCCCTTCCTCTCTCTCCCTCTCCACCCCCTTCCTCCTCCTTTTGCTTTCTGTCTAGAGATTAAATCTGGGGCTTTGTGCTTTCTAGGCCAGTGCTCTACCACTAAATTCTCTTTCTCTCTCTCTTTCTCTCTTTCTCTCTTTCTCTCTTTCTCCCTTTCTCCCTTTCTCCCTTTCTCCCTTTCTCCCTTTTTCCATTTCTTCCTTTCTTTCTTTTCTTTTTATGGTAAGTTCACACTGGAGTATCATTAGAGGAGTATAGAAAGAGTGTCACCATCTTCTGTTTCCTCATTAGTACTGGTGAGGGGTTTTGTTGTTTCTGATTATTTGTTTGTTCTTTTACTTCTCACCCTTTCCCCTTTCTTTTAGAGACATTGATTGGGGACAGGGGAGCAGAACTTCTATTTACTTTTATAATTAAGTTGTAGCTGTGACCAAAACCAAAGCCCAACACTCTAGAAATAGGTCTTATAGCTTCAAGGTTAAGATGAAGGGCCAAGATTAAGAAGGATCAAGATTAAGAAAGAGTTGAACAGGAAAAAGATTACTCCAATACTACCAGAAGGTGTCTTGATTTCCTTTCAATTTGTTTTCTAGTAGACGTCAACCACAGCAGTGCTGATTTCCTGTAGCCATGTTGATTTTACACTGCTATTTAAGATGAATATGAAATATGGAGGGATCCACTAATGAAGCCGAAAGGAAAGACTGTTTTCAAAAGATCAAGTCAAACATACAGACTGCCTTTGGATTTGGATCTTAGACTAGTGGAAAAGTACTCTTGAGAGGAGTTCATAACAACTAGATTACTATGAGTTTCTGGACAGGTCTAGATGGTTCTGGGTAAGTTGTAATCTGTTTACATCTTAAGAGATGCTCTGCACATAATCAAGTAATCCAGTCGGTGACCCTTTCAGTGCATCTCTCTATTGAGCACCATTGACATAGCAAAGATCCTTCAGGTTTGGGTTCCCTTAACATGTAAATAATTTAAGGGTTCCTACTTTATTCTAATGGTGTATGGTGCTTTGTAACACATGCAGTGCTTATATACTCAGGGTCTTGCTAGCATACCTTGATGGTGGTAAGTTCAAAGGCATGCACTAGTAAAATACAGGACTCAAGAATTCAAGTTTCTTTAAGTGTGTCTTAGCTATTTGAGATTCTGCTGTTGAGAATTCTCTGTTTAGCTCTGTACCCCATTTTAAAATGGGGTTATTTGGTTGTTGGAGTCTAATTTCTTGAGTTCTTTATATATTTTGGATATTAGCCCTCTATCAGATGAAGGGTTAGGGAAGAACTTTTCCCAATCTATAGGCTGATGTTTTGTCCTGTTGACAGCATTGTTTGCTTTACAGAAGCTTTTCAGTTTCATGAGGTCCCATTTATCAATTGTTGCTCTTAGAGGCTGAGCCATTGATGTTCTGTTCAGGAAATTGTCTCCTATATTAATGCATTAAAGGCTATTTCCCATTTTCTCTTCTATATTTATTATCTTCAATGCGGGCTCCCTAAAACTGGAGTAATGGCTCTCCCTAAAGCTGTAGACTGACTGTGGTATCCATTCCCAAATAAGGCTACCCTGTCTGGCCTCAGTGGAAGAGGATGCACGTAATCTGGGAGGAAATTGATGCACTTGGGTTGGAGGATACTCGGAGGTGGGGGGAGACACCCATTCAGAAAAGAATGGATGGGGGAACAGGAGAGGGTCTCAGTGAGGAAGAGACCACAAGGGGTCAGTACTTGGGATATTAACTAATTAATTAATTAATTAATTAAAAATGAATTTAGGTTTCTTGATTCTGTGAACATTTATTCTTAAAGCAAGTAGCCTACACTGTAGAAAATCTATACACTAGCTGACATTCTCTGCTTTGTTAAGTCCCACTTCTTGTACCTTATAGAGAGGAAGGGAATCTTTAAAAAGCCTGCAAGATTTAAAGTGGGATTTAAGACATTTAATCTCCGCACCGTTGCTACTTCTTTGTGAAAACAGAGCCTTTTTCTGAAACCAACTCCTTTGATGCCAAAGTTGGCGAACTTTGCTTGTAAAGCATTGGAGAGTAAATATTATGTTTTGCCACTGTTTGGCTTTGTTGTAGTGTGAATACGACTGAAGATAAGGTATGAGAACACTCATGACCAGACACCATGGACAGTGAAATTTGAATTTCATATAATCTAAGTGCATCATAAAATATCTTTTTATAAAATATCTTTTTTTTAAACAATCCTTTCAGATTCAAACATATAAAGCCATTCTTAGCCCCTAAACAATTATAACAAAATAGGTGGCAGGCTGGTTTTTACCTAAGCCTCAGTTTGCCAATCCCAGATTAATACGTAGTTCTATAGAGAAGGTACTGTTAACTGTTGGCTAAATCTCTGGAAGTAATAAACAGAGAGCACTAGTCTTTTTGAGGTTAAACCAAGGTGGCTGATCTTTTCCAACAGTAGATTGGGCTTACTGTATTTATTTATATTTATTTTGTTTATTTAGAGGTTATTATTATCCGTTTGCATTATCTGTTACGGAGAAGTCTTTATAACTCATCATTATGTGCTTCAGCAATTCACAACCATACCCTGTGTGGACAAAGACTTTTGATCTGTGCTCCATTTTCTGTGTGCAAAGCACATCCTATAGCGTTTCTTTATGTGAGGTTCAGCTATTCACGAACTGGTGTATGTCTGCCCTTGGTACTAATGCTAAGTTAGGTAGCCAACATTCATTTCTCTTTATTAACTGGTGAGGAGAAAAGTAGATACAATATTCTATTAGATGAATTTTAGAGTAAAGCTGTATATTTCACATCTTATTAAGTAAATGTTCTGGTGCCCTAAGCTCACATGCTTTTTCCAACTGGCAAAGACAGAGTTTCTAGTTGGCTTTGAGTTTCTAAACAGCATCCAGAAACTGAAATTCTTTAAAGCTTTTAAATCCTATGATAACAAACCCCTTCCCTGGAGATTTCTGAGAACTTATTTTCCTGATATAGCTAAATTCACCAAACAATTTCTCTCAGAGAACTTCTGGGTTTCTTTTGCACAGTGGGAGGGGCCAAATTAAATATGTCACACCTTAGAGGTTCAGTTCAAGTTTAGCCATTTTGAAGTGGCAGTTCCCCTTGCTTGCTTACATTCAGAAGCAGGTGGGGCTATTTGAACATTAATTCTGGATTGCTCCTTTCCTGTTGGTTTAAGCTTATTTTTAGCTTCTGGTTTTACCATTCCTGACTTAAGTCAATAGAGGTACATGTGGCCTTAACTTTGGATGCTGGTTAAAGGTGTGTCTGAACTATGTGCCTTCACCTCTCTCTTCCCTTAGCCCAGGCCTCCTGCCCAGCATGCAGGTTTATGCAAACTGTGGTAAACAAGTCATAGGAGAGGCTAGGTCAGGTTTTGGTGACTTTATATAGCTTACTCAGACTTAAAATGCTTGAACCTCAAACTAAGTATTAGTGAATGCTTGTGTTTTATAATGAGAAACTTAAGACTACCTTCTGCCTATTTAGTCCTACTCAAAATAAACAACTCTATTGATCTATATGTAAAATTTAAAGATCAGCAAAACAGCCACAATAAGAAGAATAGATTTTTTTATTTATAAAAGAGTACTTCTACTTAGCAAATCAAAAAAGTAAAACCTACAATTTAAGCACAAATTTACTATAATTATTTATTTAAATCTAAAATGATAAAATTACATTTTAAATTTGTATGTCCATACGTTATTTAAACCCACAAATTCCAATAGCACATTTAATAACTGTTTCCAGTAATCTTCATTAGCAAGAAAACTTTTCAGACAAATAGCTGCTAATAAAGGTGAAAGAAATCTGTTTTTTAAAATGTTCTGATTTCTTAGTTAATACAGTGAGTGACTAATACTACATATAATAAATGACTTTAACACCTGAGAATCCATGCTTCTATAATATATTTACTTTTTCAAGTTATTATTTTTAAAAGAAGTTTGGAGACTTGTCAAAATTGCTCATTTTGATTATTGATGTGCTTGATAATGGTAATATTCTCTGAAAGTGCACTTTGGGTGACTCTTGTACTTGGACAAACACCATGAATCATGCATACGTACATTACAAAGTGACGAAGCCACTAGATGCTATAATCTTCTGGGGCCACTAGCAAACGTATAGCTCATCTTGGACCACAATATCATCATGTTGAATATGACTGCAGATAGGATGAATGTGGACTAGGATGATGATGATGTGAGTACAGCCAGAACCTCATTGCTGCAATCAAATACCTGATAAGAAGCACCTTAAGGAAGGGAAGATTTATTTCCCCTGAGGATTTGAAGGAATAAAAACCCATCATGACTGGGAAGTCATGATGGAGGACAGCTTTGTGATCAAGAAAGCTTGCCGCAGCTACTGGCTCACTTCTTTAAGGATAGTAAGCAGAGAGGACAGAGACCAAGGTAAAATTTACAAAATCCACCTCTTAGGATTTTAGTGAGGAGCTACCTCGTAAAGATTCCACAAAGTTTGGACTAGCTAGAGATCAAGTTCACATGGTAAATCATGGAGGACATTCCACATTCAAACTGTAGCAGTCATCACTCTGGTCAAGTTGCAGAGAAAAAGAGTACTATGTCCCATTAATACATGATGTGATGTTCTTACCAAGGCGTGGTTTCTATTGCTCTAACAAAATACCCAAGACTGGATAATTTACAGTGAAGTTTATTTGACTCAGAGCTCTGGAGACTGAGAAGTTCAAGGCACCCTGATACAGCACGATGAAGAAGCAGAAAACCAATCCTAGAGTGTGTGAAAGGATAACTGAGGTATTACCTGAAACAGGAAGCTTCGGCTGCCAAAATGTGAAACATTCCTGGCAATCTGGGACAGGCTGATGATCCACACTCAACCATCATTGGACTAGCCTGCTTAGTAGTGTATTGAGATTAATGGAAAAACACTCTATGTTGGCAATGGAATGCAGAATCTTCTGTCACATCCGTGACATTTTTTGACAGTCTTGTGAGGATAAGGTGAAGGGTACAGAGCATAATCTCAGTTGTGGCTGAGGTACAGTATGATTCTCTTCAAGTCATCCACTGCTTTCTTTCTTGCAGGTGTGTGACTCAGATACCATGCTTGATCCTGCCTCATCTGTGGAGATGGTGAAGGTCTTAGAAGAAGACCCTATGGTTGGAGGTGTTGGGGGAGATGTCCAGGTACATATGGCCTCCTTATTTTTGTATGAGATGGCTTTCAGAACACTCTTGTATTGATTCATTCGGTGTTTTATTGGTCCAGTGTTCTGTGGTCTTGGTGTTGGTCACATTGGAAAATGTGAATCAGATATATTGTAATTCTGTTTTCATATCTAACTTGAAATAATTTAAAACATATATGCTTAGCCCTGGTATATAACATGTATTTGTAGTGACTGAAAAGTTACATATGACACAAATGTATAGATGAGTAATGGTATCCACCAGGCACTGTCAGGGTGCAGCGTGGCCACCAGGGAGTTGGTTAAAAATGTAGTATGAAGGCCTGGAGAGATGGTTGAATTGTAGGAACATTTGCTATTTTTGCAGAACCTTCAAGGTCCAGCACTCATACAATGGCTCACAGCCATACATAACTCCAATTCCAAGAACTCTGTTGCCGTTTTCTGCTCTGTGGGCATTGCATGCATATAACACACATCAGTATAGGCAGCAAAAGCACTCGTACACATAAAATTTAAAATATGTATAAACTGAACCACAAAAGAGAAAAAGAAATAGCCATTCAAATTCACAACAGTAAGAAAAGACAAACTTAGTAAATGGCTCCTGATTTTTTGGCAACAGAGAAACAATTACTAATGACAGGATGCTGAAGCTTGTCAGACAGAAAGGTGAGTATGTGAAAATATGCAAAGGTTAATACTTCCAAAGTATGGGATCTGATGTCATTTGATCTTAATAACAGACAAGAAGCACAAAGAAATGATCCTCTGTATTGTTGTGTGACCCATGTGTGCATGCCTTTGATAAAGACAATGAGATAAACAAAGAAATAGATTGGTGTCTAAATAGTAACATACAAAATTTAGATAGAGAATGAAGAAAACTAAGAGAGAATTTAGGGAATTCTCTAGGTTCTTAGGTTTTTCAAATCTTAGATGGTAATTTACATCTGAGAAAATTTAGGATTGATGATTGATGCTTAAAATCATAACTAGACATTACAGCCCAATAGCATGGACGAGTATAGATAATATCACAAGAAGATGAAAATAAAGAAGTAAAAATCCATTAATATACAGACCCAACCAACCAAGCTTACTTCCTAATATAAAACCCTAGAAGACAAGATAAAAGAATGACAGAAAGGAGGGAAGACAAAATGGAGGGAGAAAAGAACAGACTTCATGCCAGGCAGTGATCTCAGGATACTTTGGGACCTCTTGGCATTATTAGGCTAAAGCTAACTTTTATTTATGTACTTCTACTTGCAGATTTTAAACAAGTATGATTCCTGGATCTCCTTCCTCAGCAGTGTGAGATACTGGATGGCTTTTAATATAGAAAGGGCCTGCCAGTCTTATTTTGGCTGTGTCCAGTGCATAAGCGGTCCTCTGGGAATGTACAGAAACTCCTTGCTACATGAGTTTGTGGAAGACTGGTACAATCAGGAATTTATGGGTAACCAATGTAGTTTTGGTGATGACAGGCATCTTACCAACAGAGTGCTGAGTCTGGGCTATGCAACTAAATATACAGCTCGGTCCAAGTGCCTTACTGAAACACCCATAGAGTATCTGAGATGGCTGAACCAGCAGACCCGTTGGAGCAAGTCCTACTTCCGAGAGTGGCTGTACAATGCCATGTGGTTTCACAAGCATCACTTGTGGATGACCTACGAAGCGGTTATCACTGGATTCTTTCCTTTCTTTCTCATTGCCACAGTCATCCAGCTCTTCTACCGGGGTAAAATCTGGAACATCCTCCTCTTCCTGTTAACTGTCCAGCTAGTGGGTCTCATCAAGTCATCTTTTGCCAGCTGCCTTAGAGGAAATATCGTCATGGTCTTCATGTCTCTCTATTCAGTGTTATACATGTCAAGTCTGCTTCCTGCCAAGATGTTTGCAATCGCAACCATAAACAAAGCTGGGTGGGGCACATCTGGAAGGAAGACCATTGTTGTTAATTTCATAGGACTTATTCCAGTGTCCGTGTGGTTTACAATCCTTTTAGGTGGTGTGATTTTCACCATTTATAAGGAATCTAAAAAGCCATTTTCTGAATCCAAACAGACTGTTCTTATCGTGGGAACCTTGATCTATGCATGCTACTGGGTCATGCTTTTGACTCTGTATGTGGTTCTCATCAATAAATGTGGCAGGCGGAAGAAGGGGCAACAGTACGACATGGTGCTTGATGTATGATCTCACGATGACGTTTGCAGTCACAGCTGGAGACCCACACACACATCTTAGCTCTTGGCGGGGCTGTACAGTATTGTGGCATCACACCCTGCCACCACAGGAGACATATCACTGCTGCTGGGACTTGAACAAAAACATTCGATGGGTTGATTTTTTTTTTTTTTTTTTTTTTTTTTTTTTTTTTTTTTTTTTATTCTGCCAAAGCAAATTGATACATCAGTGAGAAGAAAGTCCAGTTGAACCCGACAGTTTTAGGATGGTGGGATGACGTCTTGGTTTATGCACTTTTCCCTTACTGTGCATCCACCTGACAGTGTTTGTTCTATATACCTCACTTGCTCTGCTTTACGTGGGTGAACATGGAAGAAAAGGATTCTGAAAACTCAAGGGAACATTCTTTCAACCTACACCAACCTAACTTATGGACTGTTTTGATAGCTGATTATTTTCTTTCTATTTTTGTTTTTAAGGAAAGTTGTTTGTCTTTACCAAATGAAATGCCAAAGGAAAATTGAAAAGCCACTGGCTATGCTGTATTTTGATATAATTGTACTGTGTTTTTAAATTTTGTATCCCGTTTTTAAAAACAAAATTTCACACCATAGTATATATTTTACTTCTCTGACAAAATACACTTTTGTTCTTTTATATATATATATATATAATAAAATAGGTTCTAAAAAAAAATCCATACTATAAAAAAATTAACCTGCCTACAATGTGAAACGTGGTTGACTGATGTTCATGAAAGAATAAAATGTTTCTCTTTCCCTCTACATTTTATAATTGAACAGTTATTTCTGTGAAAAAATGTAAACTTTCAATACTCTAACATTTTACTTCTTTTAGAAAGGGCCAAGATACCTGTCAACTTTTAGGTAAAAATACATACTCACATGTGTACAAGAGCCAGTCATCAAAGTTGAGGCCGAAGGGTAGAAAAGTGCAATTTTTGAAAACTTTTTTTTTTTTTTCAAAAGGGAATGCTAGTTTTTGGAAAAACAAAACAAAACAAAACACTGGGCTCTTTGTACTGGATAAATGTGAACATCTAAGACGGATTCTCTGTTGAGACAGTGGCAGTATTTGCGTAGGCCTAGAGAAAAAAATGGAAAGCTGGTGAGACTTTATCTGTGTGATTGGGACAAATACGATGCAATTCATCAAAAGTTTTCTTCTGTGGCCTGAATGTGGCAGACTTTAACATCCGCACAGTAAGTGTGTCCCCTCTCCTCCCCTCCCTTTAGTGTCTGAGTTTGCCAATTCACCCTGCCTGTTAGCGATGTTTACATGGGTGAACTGTAACTGTTATGCAACACAATTCAAAACTGGCATATTTGTGTTCCGAGTGTCATCTTTACTTCTCAGGAAGGGTATTTTTTTTTTCTTCTCAATTATACAGGTAGTCTCTCCATCTCTTCCACACTTGGCCTTCCTAAAAATCTCCACAAGTAGAAATGACGTCAACATGTAATTAGTATTACTAAGAACTGGTAAATACAAAAAGTGATGCACCAGTTCCTCCAAACTTGGCTAATTCAGTTATTATGGGGCCTCAGTTGTTCAATTTGACTTTTCGCATGATTTATCTTGCCTTGTGGCTGGTGCTGTGTAGGCCTGTTAGACACACACTCAGAACAAGAGAATAGCTGCACAAAACACTTGTGGTGAAGCAGACACAGAGTGTCAGTGTTCTGCTTCCTCACTATGCAGACAGACTTCTACACCAACACAAATGTAGCAAGATACTGTATGAGGAAAAGCCGCACATTCTACCTTGTGAGTACAAAGAGGTTCGATCAAGTTCTGAAAAACTCCGACTCTCTCGCTCTATGGAGAGCTTGTGGGAAACAAACACACCCTGACAATAAATGAAACTAAAACTTGAGTTTGCCTTTTTAACTATTTATGTTCTAAGTTAAGCTTTGATAACGTTCAAATGTCAAATTTTTCTCATTCTTATAAAAAGTTGAATAAATTGCCTTGTATTTATTTTAGCAATTATTCAATGTATTTCCATTATAGGATGTATAGTATAATTGATTTTTTTGTAAATAAAATATTTTTGATAAGATCATCGTCTCTCTTTTCTAAGGGAAGGGTTTTGTTTCTCTCACTGTAGTGCTATGTAGTTTAAAATGAGTGTGTGAAAAATATCATGCTTGGTGTAAAGTAATATGTCAGCAAATGATTCTTATGCTGCATAGAAATCTCCCAACTTGGTGTTATTTGGAAATCTGGGAACCATCATAGATACAAAGATAAGGAAACTGTATCAACTAAATTAATCTTTGTCTCTGAGTTCTTTTTTTTTTTATGCATCCTCCAAAGTTGCCCAAAGCAGAAAAATTTTAATTATGTCAATAAGATCACAGAGTGAAGAAAAGCAATAAACAAGTTTATTATTGCATTATTCATAAAACAACAGCATCCTAAAGTAATTAAAATTGACTAACATGAGCAACAGTAAAATGGTTTGTTACATTATATAACAGTTAAATGGAACACTGTCAGCCACTAAACAATGTAACCAGAGACTATATGAGAATGTTGGAGAAAGTCACACTTAAAATATACATGACCATTTTGTACAGTAGCATCTGATTTTTTGTAATGACCCGTGTTTAAATGTGGTTATATCTAATTCTAGAAATATGACTAATTCATATTCTGTATATACTTTTTGTATTCTTCTAAGATGCTAAATATGTATTGTCTTTACACAAAGAAAAAAGATAATAAATATTATTTTTTAAAAAGTAGGTTGAGGCATCTAATAGCATTTCCTGGCTTGAGGGTTTTTGATCTATTTTCCTAGGTTTCATTTAAATTCATCCATATTTTAAAGTTTTTTTATTTTTTAGAGTTTCTAAGAATCCTTCAATTCTTTGTCAACTACCATAAAACCAGATTCACCTGGTATTACAGCCTCAGTAAAGAGCAAAGACATTATTGATTCTAGTTCCAGTAGTTCGCTGCTAAAGTCTTTTCATGATATAGTAAGGCTTGGCAATCTTTTGATGTAGAAAGACAGTTCACATTTCTAGTGTTGATAGATTGATGGTATGCCATGAAAATTGTCACTTCTGCCATCTCAGCACAAAAGAAAACATGAACAGGTGATATGTAAATGACCATATATATATATATATATATATATATATATACATACATATATATGTATATATATGTGTGTGTGTGTGTGTGTGGTGTATGATATATATATGTATATATGTATATATGTATATATATGTATGTATATATATGAATAAATGAGAAAGTAGAAAGGAAAGGTTTGTTTGTTGTTTGCCTCACAGCTTGAAGGTACAGTTCATCATATTGCAGGTGCATGAAGCAACTGGTCAGATTGCATTGGCAGTTATGAAACAGAAAGAGAAAAGTTCTTGGGATCAGCTTAATTTACCCTTTCTATTCCAACAGAACTTGGTCCTAAGGATGGCACCACCAACATTTGAGGTCAGTCTTCATTTTCAATTAAACTTTGCCAAAAATATACTCATGAAGACATTCAGAAATATATTACCATGAAAAGTCCAGGTGTCATCAAGTCGATATCAAAATCCACATCATACCATGTCCTGGTTATTTCTTCCTTGGAGTTTTTTTTTTTTTTTTTTTTAACTTTTCTATAGCTTCAATAAAAGTCTAATACTCTCTTATTAAGTGTGTAAGAATCCAATGTGTGCTAATATCCAGAATAAAACTCAGTACTGACAAGTTTGTATCTGACAAAATAAGGGTATCAGGAGATCCAAAAACACTGGGACACTAGGAAGAAGAATCTGTTGTTGATGCTCAGTGGATTGGAGTTCTCATTCCACTCCACTGGGTCCACTTCTGATTCAATACCACAGTTGTTTCAGGTAGAAGAGTATAACATTGCCCTTGCCACCGCCTGTGTAGAGGTGTTACAGATATTTAAAAATGAAAACTGAAAGGAAAACCATTTCAAATTCAGAGAAACTCTAGAGATTTGTTTTGCTGTTATTGTTTATAAACACGGGGTGACCCTCAGAGTTTTCCCATGATAGAGAAATGTCTTCCTTCCGTCTTCCTGTACATCTCTTTACCAGTAGTTCACTGCTAAAGTCTCTTCATGATATAGTAAGGCTTGGCAATCTTTTGATTGCCTTCCTGTACATCTCTTTACCCTTATCATGACTGTCTTGACCCACGCTCTTAGCACAAGGTGCTCATTGTCAGAGTCTTCTGTGTCTTATCTGCTCTTGATATTTTTAAATTTTTTATGAAACCGTCAATTTGAGGGGTCATCGCCCACCTACTTAGATACCGTTACATACAATTCTGCTCAGGATTCCAATGTTCCATGAGGCCGAATACATTTACCATTCTCTCTTTTCATGGCTCCTTGTTAAACATACCTCTTCTGTATTTATTACACATTTGCACTATTTTTTTTTCTGTTCCTGGCCAAGACGAGCTTGTTCTGTCTAGGACTATAAACAGTTACTATTTACTTTGCCCAAAGCACTCTTCTCTAAGAAGTTACCATGGTTAATTTCTTCTTGTCATACAGATAACCTTCTCAAGAGTTTTTTCCTGGCTACGCTATGGAATGGGATCCTCTAATCTCTTCCATTGTCTATTATCGTGTTTTGTTACATTATTTAAAAGAATTTATCATGATCAGAGTGGAATATGTATTTATTTCCTTGATTTGTGACTCCCTTAGTACACAGGGCATACAAATCAGAAAACCCAGACATACTCTGTATCTCAGAGCCAAGGACTGTACTAGGAACACGGAAAAGGCTAACAAATGTGGCTGAATTCACATAATATGGTATAATGCCAAATATCAACTCTGCATAAATCTAGTAGGAAAATACCTATAGCATCATTGGATTTCCCCTTTGCCAGATAATGTCATTCCCATAAACCCTTTGAAAATTTTCAAAACATTTTTTTTAATAATACGGTTACATCATTTTCCTTTATTCTTTTTTCTTCCTCTGACCTACCTACCCTCACTCCTCCATTTTCTATGCCAACTCCTCCTATTGCCTCATTTTCTTTCAAGTTCCTGGTCTCCTCTTTTTTGTTGTTATTACACACAAGCACACACACACACATGTGCACACACACACACACACACACACACACACAAATGAATACAACTTACAGAGTCTCCAGAATTGCATGTGCTTGATTTCTCAACTGATCATTTGGTATTATCTATCTAAGTAGAGGGACTCTCTGCAGGGGAAGACTACTTCTCCCATTCCTAGCCTTCCTTAGTTACCTGTAATTCTTTGTCTAGGACTGAGGGCCCATGAGTTTTCTCCCTTTCCACATTAGCAAGTCTGTTAGTATTGTCCTTGATCAGGTTAGGCATTCATATTTTGAGACATCATCGAAGCTTCCCTGTCCTTCTAGGAAACACAATCCCATAGCAGATTTCACAAGACTCTGGCTTTTATAATGTTTTCCAATCCTATTTCTGCCATGTCTCCTATTGTAGATCTATCCATAGGGGCTAGGAGCCCCATGGCCAAGTGTTTTCTTCATATTGTTCAGGTTTTGACTTCTTGTAAAGGTGGAGGCTCTTTCTTGATCAGACGTTGTCCAGGCTGCATTTCTGTCCACACAATGTGATGTTGTCTACATATAGTCCGAAGTAATTTTGAGGATAGTTAACTTTAGATCCGAGTGACCACCACTGAAGCCAAAAACAGACCACATAGGAAACTAATTTACTCCTCATTTATTATTTTAATGACAGAAGAGAAGGTTGTTTCTTTTCCATGCTATTCATGGTCATGAATTAAGAACCATTCCATAGCAGACCCAAACAAATTCTTTAAAAAATGTATGGTTTGATTTTGAGCAGACTCCGAAACTAGAGCTTTGTCCCTTTAGAATGGTTTTATCAATCCCAGGGGAATGTGGACTTAAGCTCTCAATCAGTCTTTGTTATCTAGACAACTTCCTGCCTAAATATGGGTCTTGAGTCTTAGGGAGGGAAACACTACGCTTGTATATACTGAAGTTACTACTTTTCAAACATCTGGCCCCAGTTGAAAGAAGGCTTACTCCATATAACCGAGGATCTAGGTATTGGGTTGTGATCTGTAACTTTCCCTAAGTAAAGTTTTGGCAGAGGACACACAGAAATCAAGGAGCACAAAGGAAGCTGAGAACTTCCAGTGACCTTCCCAGATGATGACTGACTGAGGCTGCTGAAGTTGCTGTGATCCCAGCAGGTGGCCACTTTCCAAATTGTTCAGAATTACTTCTGGGCATATAGAGATGATATCTCACGGTATGGACAGAAGCCCAGTCTGGATGAGGTTTGTTTAAGAAAGTGTCTCCATGGGGATGACTTTATCTGGCAAGGGGCAAATCCAATGATGCTGTAGCTAGTTCCCATCTTCCCTCCTCATGCTTGAGTCATTTCCTTCATAGACAAGATAAGGAGTAGCCTGCAAAATTACCACTGGGCAAGAATTCATTTATAAAAGTTGAATTATTTCTCTAGAGTTGATGTAACTGCTAAGTTTCCGGAGTCAGATAAACATGGGTCAGCAATAACTCTTCTTTCTTCCCTTCTACCCTTGTGAATGAGAACAGATAATGGACCAAGTCTTTCCCTCTAAACCCACTGATAAAGTAAATTAGTTCATGTTTTTCTACTTAAAATAAGTTGGTAAACTGAAGGGAGACTTAACTTTAGAGTGTACAGTAGACACTGATTCAGTCATGAGATTTTTGGTTAATTATCTTTATGAGGCTTCAAACATCCGATTATCTGTGAGCTTTAGGTCTCTACAAACACTTGAAGGACAATTAGTGGCACAATATATGAATTGGCAAAGAACAACAACGTTATTTGGAGGTGTTTAAAACTGTCCACTTGGCTAATGGGAAGCTTCAGTTAGAAACCCCATTAAAGTTTGAAAATAGTCCCTTATGAGGGAGAACAAGAAGGCTGTGAAGTTTGTTCCATCGCTGAGTTGGTCTGAACTGAGGGGGTAATTTTTATTAGCTATTTACCATGATTTCCAAATACGATTATTTTCTGAAAAAAAAAGATTATGTGTAACAGATGTCTTGTTATTATTTTAGTCTGCAATTAAGTTTTGCCTCCTTTGAATGTCTGGCACAGTACAGTCCATAAATGTCACTTTTTTTTCTGTTAATATGAACTCAATACATTATTGAATTTCATTGACGTTCATGCTAGAGGAAACAAAGAAGAATTACCTGATATGAAAAGTATAATTTATGTACTGCACACTGAAAGAGACAGTTTGATTTAGTACATGTGAGCTACATACCCCTTATAAGAAAGCATAGCTATGAAGTAGGGTTCCCCTCTTTCACATGGTGCCCATGGAGCCCAGAATGTAGAAGATAAGAGGAGATGGACAGAGTGTCAGTCTCAGGCCCTAATCAATAAGTTTTTTCCTCATGTAATACAAGTCAACATGAAGGAATCTAGTGAAGCAGTATTATTGTGGCTACTGAAGCCAACCATATCTTCCATGAAATATCTTAGAGTACTCCAAGTTCTGGAAGTTTCTGCCTCAACCCTATCCTGCATGGGTAGGTGGAGAGGTGCTGGATGCTGTGCCTTTTGCCCAGCATGACTACAGCTCTTTTTTTTTTTTTTTTTTTTTTTTTTTTGCAGGATTTTTATTTGCTTAGAATCAAGGCACATCCTGGAGTTTCTTGATTTTATGCTCTCACTTTTCTTAGGCTATGTGTTTGCTTTGCTTCTTTGTTTTCTGTTTTGTAACTGTCACTCCACTGTCACATCTACAATAAGCTTGACGCCTTGTAATGTCCCTTCCACTTTTAACCTCCTCGCCTTCATTATCCCGACAATACTGATATGAGAGAGAACTCAGGAGGCTTACACTACACAATCCAGGACTAAGGGCTTTACCATGGTTGGTTATTCCTAAAGTCCACAAACCCCTCAAGTCAACTCTGAAATATATTTATCATATAATTTTTACAGTAAGTCAAAATATATCATATATATTTTACATTTGTTCCTCCTGAAATGCCTTGAGATGTAATTTACTTTTGTTTTTCCAGATACTTTAAAGCAAAAAACACACTCATGAAAAACACCTGTAAATTAGTGCAAGGGGGCACAAACAGGTAGAAGAAAAAAGCTACAGGAGGACTAATCTGGAACGGAGGCCTTAGTCTATTGTCCAGGGATTCTGGAGACAGAAAAGCCCTCCTGATTGACCTCAGTTCAGACAAAGGACTAAGAAACTGTGTCTCTATCATCCCACAGACTGTATCAACTAGCAATTACAAGAAAGTTAGGGTAGGGCTATTATGAAGGCAGAGGAAAAGACTCAGCAGTAGGTATTTCCCTACAGACCAGGGAAATTCCTGGGGAGTAAGTCAACTGTCATTCAAAACAGTAGTCGACACTTGGCTGCATCCTAAGGCATCAGAAGCAAGCATGGCGTCTTCTGCTCTGTGCTTATTTAAATTTCAGGTTTCCTATTGGGAACGTTAGTCAAAATACCTTGCTCAGGGCTCAGGAACCTGTCTTTCTAACAACCTAGTGGCCATTTTGGTAAGACGTCTGCATGAGATCTTGAATTCAACCCCTCATGGGAAGTACTTTTTCCTCAGACTTTTTTTTTTTTTTTTTCCATTCTCAGGCAGAATTCCCTCTCCTTCATTAGCAAATTGTCCTTTTACAAGATTTCTCATGCTGTCCCTGGCAAGAGCGGACTTCCCCAAACACTGGAAAATTCATAACTCCAAGACCCATTTCATTGCTTCCTGAGTTGCTTCACAGTCCTTATTTTCTCTACTTTGCTTTCTCAAGAGATTCTATTATGATACCAAGCTTTGGTGCCTCCAAAGGAAAGGCACCATGCCTAGTGTTTCCTAACTTTCCGTAACATCTGACCTCTTATATGCAAGCCTTTGGTACACTTAAAGTCCTTAGGGGTGCTTCACTACAGTGCTTAGTTACACTTTCAGGGGAAATCTGGGGCAGAGGATATGTGCAATAAAGTTTGGTAGAATTTTGCGTGATACCCTCCGTTTTTCTTCAAAACCAGAGTAGAGGACTTTGTGTCCTCTAGATAGAACATTTGTGTTTTCAATAAATGCTAGAATCAGTAGTTTAGATGCCAGAGGGGCCTGAGGTGGTGCCTGCTATTAATTTTCTCTCTTTGTCCCTGAATCCTGTTGAATTTTAGGAGACTGTACTGAGGATCATTAAAACACTAAATTTGAATAACAACAACAATAATGGTAATAATAATATTACTACTGATGATGATGATGACGATAGGGTTTTTGTTTTTTTTTTTGATAAAGGTGAACAGGAGTATGTTTGGTGGATGTGTAGTCAGGTGTGGGGTAAGAGGGTGCCTCTGCAAGCCCATGCTGAGAAATTTCTTCCCCCTGAAGGACCAGCCACACAATGGTATAGTATAGACTAGAGTTTTTCAGGCCATGGGGAGGGAGTTGAGAGAGTTGTAGAGACAGAGAAAGGCAGAGAGAGTAGAGAAGTAGAGGAGTAGAGGCCGGCCATGAGCATGTGTAGAGAGATGGAGAAGGGGAATGGAGAAAGAGAGCGGGGAAAGGATGACAGGACAGAGTGAGAACAAGAAGGCAAGAGAGCAAGAGAGAAAGGAAGGGGCAAGCAGCAGCCCCTTCTATAGTGAGTCAGGCATACCTGGCTGTTGCCAGGCAACTGTGGGGCGGACAAAATGCTAATGATGATGCTGATACCAAATGGGACCCTATCTTGGACTTGAATTTATATTTCTTGAAGGAAAAAGTTATTAATCTTACCACATTAGGTAGGTACAAGTGAGGATAGCTCAGAGTTATAACACACATCTTCATGCTAAGGCAAAAAGTTCTTTGTAAAACGAGGTCAATCAAGCAGTCTGTCTCTGTCTCTGTCTCTGTCTCTGTCTCTGTCTCTCTCTCTCTCTCTCTCTCTCTCTCTCTCTCTCTGTAGCACAAAAAACAAAAAAGATCACTTTCCCTAAGCAAGATAAACCATTCTACTATGGACAAGTTAAATCATAATATATTAATATTAGAGACTAATAATATATCTAGAGTTAATGGAAGCATGATTAGAATAAGCCCTACCTGCTACCCACAAAATATTTCTTTTCTGGAATGAAAGCTTTTCACATTCATTTTTTTTTCATGTACGATAATTGGAGATTTACACAGTGGGGTAATTATCCAGACAGAGCCCAGGCTGTAGACCACCTCATCTCCACTGTCTGACTAGTTACCATTTGTGAAACTGTTTCAACAACACTAGGAACAGAAAGGCGAGTTTGAACAGCAAGGCGAGTTTCAATCCTCCTGAGCTATCTCCTGCTACACTTGGTTTGTGTGTGTGTGTGTGTGTGTGTGTGTGTGTGAACGAGTGTGTGCTGCCCATGCACACATGCACGCATGCACGCATGCACGCATGCATGCATGCATGATTTTAATTCTCTTATTCCATGTATGATCTATGTGTTTATCGCTTCAGTCCATTTATAATCCCATTGTATGAATCTTTTGTGTTGTTGGTTTGTAACTATACATGTAACTCCAGAAGTCAGGTTTGCATTCAAACTACAAAGGCAGAGTAAGAGGTATGCTGTGAAATGTCGGAGGAAGCTGTTAAGAGAAAGAGGTTAGAAGTGTTGAAGACCCTGGTGCTGTTGGAAGGCGGTGGATTCTTTAGGGCTTGTGTCAAGCGTGGGAATTTAGGCCATTGGGTCTTTGACCCCTTTTCTTCTTTGGTTTTGCTTTCTGGTCTCCATGAGGGGAGCTGTTTACTTTCTCACACACTACAGTAATGAGTATTATCATGGTATGGATCCAAAGCAATCAGGAGGCAGCAGTGGATGGAAGGCTTAGAAAATGTAAACTGAACTTTATTATCCTATACAGTTTGCCACAGTGATGGAAAACAATCATCATCTTAAACCATCCCGGAATAGTTCTCTTTGTCCAAAGTGCTCCCAAAAGCCCCTTATAGGGAAGCATTCTCCCAAAGGAGCTCCCTTGAACACGAAGCCATCTGAGGAGCATTGCAGGGGGATCTGCTCGTTTCAACCATGACTGTTGCTGGAGGTTGTGTCCAGGATGCTGGGATCTGGTCCTGGGGAACCACATGCTTTGCTACAGTGCAGTGTTGATTAGGGTTATTACGGTTGGGTACTACATAAAATGCTCACTGAAGATATTTAGCTTTGGAAAATATGGTATAGGAGTCTTGCTGGATATATACATTGTGTGTGTGTGTGTGTGTGTGTGTGTGTGTGTGTGTGTATGTGTGGTGTGTGTGTGTGTGTGTGTATTGCCAGAAGCAATTTTTCTTCCTGCCAAACTGAAGAAATCTTCTATCAGCACACCTTACTCATCCAGTAAATAGAGTAAAAATGCCTACAGGAGGGGCGGGGAAATGAATGGTTTGGGAGTTGATAGGCAATAAATCTATACCTGGTCCTGATCGTGTTTGGGCAGTGCTATGCCTGTCCATGACAAGTGTTAGTGGTATTTATAATTGTCATTGCAGAGCAAGAGAGACAGCAAAGGAAATGAGGGAAAATGGAAAGTGAGGTGACAACGTAGGGAGAGAACTAGGAGCAAGAGAGAAAGAGAAAGGATTGACCCTTGCTCTTCCCTAAGTAACTGTCCAGATACTTTAGAAGTTAAGCATCTCCAAGATATTTTTCATTATTTGGTAATCAGGAGGAATTAAAAGATCCTCTTAGTTAAGTGAATGCAGTTATCTATAAAATCCGTTGCTTCTACATGAACAGGAGCAAACCTCTCTTGGGTTCCAGGCTCGTTTGTGGGCCCAAGGCAGGAAGTGTGTATTTCAGACATAAGCTCTATGTTGGGCCAGAAACTGTAAAATAATTTTTTTTTTTTCTACTCTGAGGATCTGCATGAGCTTACTCAAGCCTAGGAATTATAAAAAGGGAGACGGTGATGGTGAAGGACACACATGACCAAAGGGAAAAACAATGAACACTGCTTTAAATAAAAGGGCTCCATAAATGAACATATCAGAGTCTACTTTTAAACTAAAAATAAATCACAATAGAAAACATCAAATCAAGGAGCCACTTGCCATATACACTGCTTCCTAGAAGCCTTGCAGAGAACACAGCAACCTGGAATACCTAATTAAGCATCCTGAACTTCTTCTGACTGGGAGCGGGCTCCTGGCAATCTTCCCCGTTGCAAAGCTTGTTCTCAAACTTTAGGCTCCCCCAGGGTTTGCGATCCTGGTTTTTATTTAAGCCTGGCTAGGCCCCCCATGTAGCAGCTTTACAGATTGCTTCTGAATCACTTCTGTCATGCAATATTCACCATGCCAGTTTTAAGGGAGTTTAAAAAAAAAAAAAAAGAGCAAAACAAGAAAGTCCTGGAGCCCAGAAAAGCTTGGCTCAGGTCTATGCACATAATAAAAAATAACAAGGAAGGGGGGAAAAGTGTGTGTTCTTATAAAATAGAGTCACAGCTTTTATTTATCATCAACACTCCAGTGTCAAAACTCAGGCACAGCTGTGGCTAATGAATCCATGAGATAACCATTAGGTGAGTACCTGGGGTGCATTGTGGGGCTTGTGCTTGCCTTGGTTTTTCATTTCAACACCTAAGCTAAACACTGCAGCAGGGCAGCCTGACCATTCTCAGTCTTGGGACTCAGAGACTGTGTTCCATTCTCAGTTTAGCAACCTGTACTAGCCTGGGTGTCTAACTTCTGTTCTCTACCCAGTCTCAGCACGGCCTGTCCTCCAGTTCAGTCTACCAAACCCAAGAGAAAAAAAAAAGAAAGAAAGGAAGGAAGGAAGGAAGGAAGGAAGGAAGGAAGGAAGGAAGGAAGGAAGGAGGCAAAATGCAATAACTGCAATAATTGCTTCCTTTTAAAACTCTAGTTAGCCCAGCCTTCAAACATCGAATGAGGGATTCCCATATCCCAGCTCTTGACCTTAGCTGCAACTCAATATCCACGGCTGGAAGGGGTTTAAATCAGAATGCCTCCGCCCTGTTGGGAGAGTGTCAGGGCAATCTCCCAACAGAGTTTCGTCTCACTTTCGCACCAGCCCCTGGATGTTCTGTGAGGCCCTGTCATCTCGGTCACTCCCTGGCCTGTGGATTTAGATGGCACGATGCCAGCTCCTCTGTGGCTCATGGGTTTCACAGTTAAGCCCTATTTTAGATGGTCAGTATTAGAGGTTTTGAGTACAAGCTGTGAGAATCACATTGCCTGGGTTAAATTTCAGCTTGTCTATTTAAAAATTGTGCAACCACGGTATAATCATTCAGCTCCCCAGAATCTATCTCCCCGCCTAATCAGTGGAGATAAAAGAACAAACACTTGTTGAATTTCTAGTCTCTGAAATGTACTCAAAGTCCTGTATGCTTTCAAATCTAATCTTCACACTATTCCTACGAGACAGGTAATCTTATCATAACCATCACCCCTAGTTTAATTATAACAATAGGACACAGGGCTATTATATTACAATCCTTGGGCAAAATAAGGAATATATTGAACAGAGATTTCCACCTAGAAAGTTCAGCTCCCTGTCTAAGGTCTGTGTCTGCCCATCCTGTCACACTGGCCTTCTAGTTACTGAGGCTTGCATTGGCTGGAAAAGAATATTACCTACCAGCCCAGAGCGATAGGGAAGTGCTCATACGAATATGACATGAAGCCTATGGGAGCAGTGACTAGATCACAGTACCCAATAGACTCTTGTCTGCCATTGTGACTGAGAGTGACACCAATATGACAGGTATGAGATATGACGATGGCACGAACAAAGGCGTTGGAGAAAATTTTGTCCATTGTTCTCAAGTCTACTTCATCATCTCCAGGGAGGAATCTCTAAATCATTTCTCCCCCTGAACAGAAGCCCACAATTGCAGGCAGCTCATGGATGGAAAGCTGTTGACAGAGCGAAGAAGCAACAAAAGGGATGGTGCATGAGAGAGGATTAGGGGAGAAAGGGGAAGAGGAGGAATGGAGATACTTATGCCAAAAAACAAAGCTGCCATCACACACACACACACACACACACACACACACACACACACACACGTATAATGAAGTTGTAGTGAGAATTTTGGACACTTTAAGTTATGTGAGTATGTCTCTGTCTTAATCCCAGGTGTAAGATATGGAGCTGCTTCAGATTGTCCACAGCCACTAACTTTGTCTCATGCTCTAGCGGGGCCGTGACTTTTGCCAGCTGCAGATAATTTATGTTTGGCATTCTGGAGACTCTAAAGAGGGTATATATTTGAGAGCCCTGAGAGGGCCTGGGGCTACTGCTGCTCCCTCTCTTTTGCTGGCTTGCTGGTTGGAGCTATTCTGACCACAGAGATTGGATTTGCCCCCAAGGAACCTGATGTCCCTAATCAGCAGGAAGTAGTCTAAAGTGCTCTACACTCCCTTTTCCCCTTTAACCTTCTTTCTCTCCAACCTCGTATTGGGGTGTTGGAAGAGACTGAGGTGGAATATGGGTTGGAAGAGTGGTAGATAATAGAGCCCAATAAAGCAGGGAATATATATATATATATGTATATATATATATATATATATGTATATATATATATGTATATATATATTATATATTTATATCAACATGAAACACTATTCAGAATCATTAGAGGCAGTGTGGAGAATAGGAAAAATAAAGAACCGTCAAGGTAAGGGGCTAGAGGAATAGACCTCATTTGGTAGAGTGTTTACCTAGCACGCCAAAATGCTTTGCAATCCATCCACAGTACCACATTATACAGATTTCCTGTAGAGGAGGGGGAGGAAGGAGCTAGAAGAGCAGATGGTACCACAAGAAAACTCACAGAGTCAACTAACCTGGGCTCGTAATAGCTCACAAAGACTGAACTGACAACGAAGGAGCCTGCACGAACCTGATTTCTGCTTATATGTTACGGTTGTGTAGCTTGGTCTTCTTGTGGGAGTCTTAACAGTGGGAGTGGCGGCTGTCCTGACTCTTGCCTGTTTCGGAGATCCTTTTCCTCCTTCTGGGATGCCTAGTCCTGCCTTGATATGAGTCCAGCCTTGTGACTAGTCTTGTTGCAATTTGATATGCCATGTTTGGTTGATATTCTTCTTGGGAAGCCTGCTCTTTTCTGACGAGAAAGGAAGAAGGGAAGAAGAGTGAATGGTGGGCAGAAGTTGTGCGTGTGTGTGTGTGTGTGTGTGTGTGTGTGTGTGTGTTGGGAGGATTGGGAGACAAGGAGGGGATGATGTATTATATTAGAGATAAAATAAATTAAAAAATATAAAGAAGAATCTGAGCTGTACAGAGGCTAAAGGAACGGCTAGTAAACCACAAATAAAGATTTTTTTTTTCTGAGCCAAGTTTAGTTTCCAGTACACACCACTGAGCTATTGCAGGAGTATTCAGAGACTGTTTATGCAAAATAATTGAAATAAATTGCATAGAGTCCTTGATGTAGGTATCACACTTGTTTCCTCACAGCATTCTCTGGGTTGACAAACATTTATTGACAAGGTCATAGGTGATAGAAGGCTTGGCTGCCTGGCAACCCCCATCACACATGCAACATATGCACTAGCCAAGGCAATGCAGACCAGGCATCTGGAGAGGCTGTGGGTGTGCTGTGGCACTTCAGAGCTGCTCTAGCAGGAGAGGCAGCTGTCCAGGAAGCCATTAAACAAGGACACAGACTCATAATTCCTAACAGTTGGGACTCTGTCCTTTTAAATACCCCTTAGCTCCTCTTTTCCTCTCTAGGTAAAAATAGATCCGTTGCCAAGATGCTTTTGTGTAGGGAAACTTGCCCTCACTAACTAGACACATAAATTTGTTATTAAATCCAACTGTAGATGCTGTTTAAAATCTGGCCCTTCAAAGCTGCAACTTACTATTACAGAATATATGTGCTACACAGTAATATGAAATGTACCTTTATATTTCAGTAATAAAAGTAGAGAGCACACTTACTACAAAATTTCTTGGATATGTTGTTCTTATCATATCTCATGTCAGAGTCTTGGCATACACTTTCTTTTCTGGGATGGTATACTTAATGTAGGCTCAGAGCATTGTTCTACAGGAAACTGTCCGTGTTTCTACATAAGCTGTAGGCAAGATATACATAAGGCATTTTATAGTTGCTTCTGTTGTAAGTTGACTCTTCTCACTCTGAAGCATAAATGCAAGTGTTGAAGTTCTAACCCTTTACTTCATAGTATTTACCTCTTTGAAAATGGGAAAAAATATCTCTTTTTGTTCTAGCCTAGGATTTAGATTTCTGCCTGAAATTACTTCTTTGTTCTAGCCTAATGTCAGCGATATTTCAGGCAGGAATCTAAATCTTAAGCTAGAACAAAGAAGTAGACATCAGGCATGAAAATGACTTTGGACTAGGACAGGGAAGTAGGCTCAGATATTTTGGCCATCCCGATAAGCCCTTAGAAATAGTGATCACAGGAGTGATCTGAGAACTCTGTTTATTGTCCTGCGTGTTCTTTGACTATCTGGGTTTATTGCCTTGCTTGTTCTTTGATTATTTGCATCTATTGTATTGCTAGTTCCCCAGCCTAGGACTGACCTTAATACTTGCATGTAATTTAAACAGTATAAAGGCAAAAAAGGAGGAGGAGGGACAGGATAGGGGATTAATGGGTGGTGCCTCAAGTGATATCTCCTAATTTTTCTGAAAACTGCGATTATATGACACTGTAAAAACCATGATGTCCAGGATGACTGTCTATCTCTCTTCACCCCTTTGTGTAACGTAAAGCAAATGAAAGAGAACAGAGGCCTCATAATTTGGGAATAAACTGTTTAGAGATATGTAGTAAAATACAATTTTTTAAATTCATAAAAGAAAAATGATAAATTTTAACCTACCTATTGTCGTAGTCAGATGTGTTGGAAGAAACAGCTGTTTTCCTTTTTCTCAAGACATAGTCACAAAAATTGTACGTATACACACATACACATACATATATATGTATATCGAGACCCACCCATGGGAAGTACCAATGTCTAACACTATTAATGATACTCTGTTATGCTTTCAGACAGAAGCAAGTTGTCCTCTGAGGAGATCCACACAGCAGCTCACTCAGACAGATGCAGACACCCACAGTCAAACAGTGGATGGAGCTTGGGGACTCTCATGGAAGAATAGGAGAAAAGATTGAGGGCCCTGAAGGGGATAGGAACTCTATAGGAAGACCAACAAAATCAACTAACCTGGGCCCTTGGGGTTCTCTGAGTTTGAACCACCAACCAAAGAATATACACTGGCTGGACCTAGGCCTCCCTGCACATATGTAGCAGATATGCAGCTTGGTCTTCATATGGGTCCTAAACAACTGGAGCAGGGGCTATCCCCAAAACTGTTGCCTGTACATTTGATATGTTCTAGTTCTAGTTGTGCTGCCTTATCTGGCCTCAATGGCAGAGCAAGCACCTATCATTGAAAAGACTTAAAGTTCCAGGGTTGGGGGTTGCCCAGGGAGACCCCACCCACTCAGAATATAAGGAGAGGAGGGAATGGGAAAGGTTTGTGGGAGGAGGTGACCAGGAGAGGGGCAGTGAGCAGGATGTAAAGTGAATAAGTAAAAAAATAATATTAAATTATAAGTTAATAAAAAAGAAATTTTTATAATGAATACAGCTAGAAAGAAGGAAAAGAGATAGGATAAATACAAAGAGAAAATAAAGAAAGACTGGGGATTCTATATTGACTTGTATCAGTAATTTTAGCATACTATAATACATCATAGTAACAAAGCAATAAAGAATTCTGCAATTTTGCTGTGAGATGGACAAAATTACATTGCCAGTAATTGACAGAACCAGTTTGAACCTGAAACAGAATCCAGACTCTTTGTGACTGTAAAAGGAACAAGTTCATTTGTTAAATGCTGTGAATGAAGCTGCTACATTACCTAGACTTAGAAGGAATGCTGATGAAAAAGGAAATGCATAGTAAGTCAGGAGTTTTGTGTGTTTCTGAAAACATGGGGTGATAATACATAGGAATTAGAAATTGCCTGGACTCCAGCCTATTATTTGAGGTATTAAGTTTTAATATTTTAATTCTGGCATAAATATAGAGTCACAAATACAAAAGTAGTACAGACCAGTCTTATCCAGCTTTTACTTAGACAGATACATGGTATACTGTGATGATATAATATGATCACCAGGAAGCTAGAATTAGTACATGAGTATGTAGATAAACTACCTGTAATATTTTTTACATGGATAGATGCAGGCAGTGGTCCTGGCAGTGAAGATATTCTACTAATACTTCTCCCTGAGCTTTGTATGCACACCTACTTCCTGTCATATTACATCTATCTCCTGAAAATGACTGCTTTGTTCTTATCCCTGAAATTTATTTGTGGAAGGCTATAGAATTGCAATTATTTGGTACATGACCTTTTGACAATGTATAATTCTGCTCAGTACAATTCTCTTGAGACTCCTCCAAGTTGTGTATACCAAAGGATTAGTCTTTTTTATTGCTGAGTAATATTCCTCTGCATAGCTATGCCACTTTGTTCTGTCACACATTTTCTGAAAGTCAATTTGGCTTGTTTTCAGTTTGGAACTCTTAGGTATAAAGCAGTTAACACGGTGTACAAGTTTTGGTGAGGCCATGTGTTATTTCTTGGAAATAGGAGGCCAGAAGTACCATTGATTAATTAGAAGATAAGATGCTATCATATTTGGGTTTTTTTGGTTCTGTTTTTGTTGTTCTTGTATGTTTGTTTGTTTGATTGATTGACTGATGGTTTTCCAGTTCTGTGTGATTTTACACAGTAGCGGTCCTACTTGACACTTCCATCAGCTTGGTGTAGGAGCCCATGTTCTATGTTCTCACCATTGTCAATATTATTTTCTAGTTCTTCATGTAAATGTTTAGTGACCTTGTGATATGCTCTTAACTTTTAATTCCCTGGTGACAGGTGCACTAAACAATGTTCAGAGCTTATTCTGTAACTATGTATTCTTCTTTCCATGACATTCATCCTTCTTTTTCATGCCTTTGGCTTTATTTTAAGGAACAATTTTCTTTTTTATCTTGAAGTACTGAGTGCTTCTGTGCATGGTCTCCATGCAAGTCTTTTTTCAGACATGGTTTGCATATCTCTTCTCCCAGTGTGCAGTTTGCTTTGTCATTCTTGTCACAGGGTGACTTTCTCAAGTCAGAAATGCTCATTAAGTTTAGTTTGTTATTTATTTCCATTTTCTGAACAGTGATTTTTGTATCCAAAAAACTACTCACCAATCCCTGCATATATTCTACTTTAAATCCCATTCTAAGATGTTTATAGTTTTATTGTTTATATTTAGTCAGAGAATCCATTTCGCTGGGGTTTTAAATTACATTTATTACAATATTTGAATTGAATGAAATAAGCAGGACTTCTAGATTTCCTGCAGGCAAGTTAGCAGATACAAAGGAGGAGAAAAAAAATTTTGTCATGCTTCAGAGAGAGAAAAGGTGACCAGTCATGTGAGATCTTGGGTGGAGCAGCCATAGGCCACTTCTCCAGGTGGGAAATTAGAAACAAAACTAAAGTTGAGGTCAGTTTTGGATCGCTGAACAAGGAGAAGGTAACTGAGCAACTAAAGTTGAGGGTAGATTTAGGGTGCTGAGCTAAGAGACTAAGAGTATTGGGAAGGGCACACTAGCCATGAAAGATTAGAAGTGCCCAACAACTGAGCTAAAGCAATATAAAAATAATCTAATGAATGTGTGTGTTTTTCATCTGTGGATCTGAGGGAACCTGGGTGGGGTTGGTAGCTTGGTCCACCAGGAGCTTAAAGCAGGGTAGCAAAAACTATACACTACACACAAACATCTTCAATATGTTCCCACCTTTTTTACCTGTTATTCATTTTATTATTTTATAAACAATGCACCGAGTTCAGTTATATTGGAATTCTGATGATGTTGGCTTGACCTCATGCAGGTAGTCTTCAGGTTACCATAGCTGCAGTGAGTTGAGTATAATAGCCATATTTTACCAAAAAGGAACATATTATAGATTATATCAAAAGAGACCATTTCTTAAAACTTCTCTCCATTCTCTGTTTCATATTCTTTCTGTTCCCTCTTCCTCAGGAACAAAATAGACTTTGGCAGAATAATCAAAAGCTGTAAGTTTGGTAGATTTAATGAGAAAATTTCCAATCATTTTTAAGGCCTTAGCACGAACTTGAATATTCATTTGGCATTGTTCTAGAATTATGTGCAAAGTAAGTGTGTTATCTCATCATCTCCCTTCCCTGTAGGAGTCAAATCACATACACTCCAGACCTTATCTCCCCCAATTGACTGCTTTTGCAGCACTGCCAAGTGGAGTCTACATAATGAATCTGCACTTATTCACTAGTTTTTAAATCTAGACAAAGTGCAAAATCAAATCAAGTCCTGTGTCATTTATTTGTTTTCTGTGCAATCTGACACAATATTCTTACCCTCTCCCCAGTTCTACTACAACAATTCTATCTATAAAACAGAAAGTGTGTGTGTGTGCGTGCGTGTGTGTGTGTGTGTGTGTGTGTGTGTGTGAGTGTGTGTGTGTAGCTTGCAAAGTTGTAAGGATGAAATAAAATAGCACTCACAATGTGCCTACATCTAAGTAGAGAATGTGCTCAGAAAATGTCAGTTTCTGCTCAGTGTGGCCAGGTCAATGTGAAGGAGGCTTCTTTTCCACTGTAACATATGAGCCTCAGAACTAAATTTAAAAAGTCTGTGTGACCAGCCCAGAAGCATGCAGTACTCCTGTGCTGTGCTTAAATCCTCCAGTTTCTCTGCAAGTCCTCTGTAAAAAAGACTATGGATACAAAGAGTCTGGGTGGTCTCTCTCTCTCTCTCTCTCTCTCTCTCTTTCTTTCTCTCTCTCTTTTTTTACCAGGAAGATAGAAGAAAATTGTTGATTCTGGACATGATAGGTTGAGGAAATAGATATTATGTCTAATTCCTGACTGATTTGTACAGACTTTCAGCTTTAAAGGACAAATTAATAGCAGTTTAAGATGGCTTCAGCTCTGTGCCACGGTCATTATACTGTGTGTTAAGTGTCCATGCTGGTAAATGAAACAATTTTAGGGCTCTGTAAACTCAGTTCAGGCTGCGAGCTGCACTACACCTAGCCAGAATGGGGGAGATGCAGCTAAACAGCTGCTCATGTGAGTGGGATTACCGATTGAAGCTGACAGGGAGCCCAGCATGACTCACCAGTGTGAGACTGCCAAGAGGATAATTTGATCTGGGGCTGAATGAACAGGACTGCAGTGTCCAGACCAAAGTGAGGGTAACTCCCTTGTCTGCATGTGAGCTGGACCACATCTTCTGTTTTGCTTATCCTCCAACCTTCCATCTTATTATGATGCTGTATACATGTTGAAGTAGATTCAGCTTTGAGAATCATCCTATAATACTTACGTTAGAAACTGTGTTCTTTATTTTACTTCTGTCATAGATTCTGTAATTTAAGTTGCTGAAGGTGTGGGTATTGACATCTTTGAGGACGAAATAGATCTTCTTTTGTGTATCTAGTGGTATAAACAGACGTTTTCTGGTTCTACATTTTCAAGCCAATACATTAGAGTCTAAAGCCATGTCTCTTATCTAAATTGTGGAAATCTCACCCAGTCGACCTAAATTCTAGTCCATTAAATTCTTATGAATAGGAGAATTAGGCTATCATAACTTAATGCCTAGTCTCATATTTTGGGGTCAGAGTGTTCTCTTCTTGCCTCTGTCCAACTTTAACCTACCAGGTATAAAACCATAAACATATAGATGCAGACCATCATCCTCTTACATTCTTCTAACAGCACAGTGAACACAACAACCTACAGGCTATGTCTTCAGAAACCAGGTCAGTAGAGAAGAGACTAATGCATGGATGGGAAGAGACCTGACTCTTCTAGGAGAAAACACAGTAGAATTTGAACAGTGATAAGGGATCAGGCCTTAAGAATTAAAGAAAAATTTCATTTTGTATCAGCAGAAGCACACAAATGCATGCCTGGATAAGGAGGTAGCTATACAACAGAAGGAATTATCTTCCCTCTTACCCTTCTAGTCAGAGCTATTAATCTGAACAAAGAATTGAAAAGCATCCAAATGGGCAGGAAGAAAAGCCAAGGGCAATTTTTACAGAGATTTGTTGGCAAATAGCATGTTCGACTAGATCTTACTTTCTCTAAAAAATAGCAAAAACAAAGTAAAGTAGAACAATTGTCCAAACAGCAGAAATCATGGGACACACAAATATGCAGAAAGGAAAAAGATACATGAAGATGCATAGGCAGAACATGTATGTATGTATATATTTATTCAATCTCTCTCTTTATTTATTCTTTATTTATTCAGTCTCTCTCTCTCTCCCCATTTGTGTGTGTGTGTGTGTGAGAGAGAGAGAGAGATAGAGATAGAGTGGAGATGGAAAGAGAGAGAGAGAGAGAGAGAGAGAGAGAGAGAGAGAGAGAGAGAGAGAGAGTGTGTTGGGGATGATTCACTTCTTCTACCATGCGTGTTCCAGGCTTTGAACTCAGGTTGTTAGGAAGAGCCAACTCATGGTTTTCAGAATCTATTTTTCAAATATATTTTTTTGTAGGCAGCACAGAAAAATGATAACACATGTTAATTTTTAACCTCATTTTCTTTTAATAGTATATCAATTAAAGGAAGCAATCACTTTCCTTAATATATTTACATGTACATATGTTCTTTGATGACATCCATCCTGTTTCTCTCTTTTGTCCTTCTCTCCCATTTCGTGTACACTTCATCTTTCTAAATGTATTCAGAACTAGAGTTTTTGTTTCCTACTAGAAAAAATATTGTGAAGCGGCAAGGCTCTAGAATTGCTATTCTAACTATAGAAAGTCACTGAGATGTAGACTTCATGTCTGGCTAGTTTTAGTGCATGGTCTATTTTTTTATTTGAAAATTTCCATAATAAAGCTTATTTTAAGATGATATCTATATATAGAATATTATGCTAAAGAAACATGTCTCAGAAACCAAATGGTCATTATATTGTAGTGATGCTGAGTCTGCCACACATCTCTGGATGTAAGCAGTCCTTGTTTTTATGGGGATCATCTGTTCAAAAAAATTATTTATTAAGTGTTTCAAGAATTAATACAAATGCTATCTTTTCATATTTTCAACAAACAGTTTCAGACTCCTTTTTAAATATAGTTTGGCCAGAATTCTGACTCATGTTGGATGCCTGCATATGGACAATTATGAATGAAAATTGCAAATAGGAAGGTATACTTCTAAATTAATGATTTAAGTTTGCTCATCTGTGCAATGGAATTGCTAAAATTAGCACTAATTAGAAACAACAACCATGTCCTGTTCATTGATGATACATATTCAAGAGGCTGGCAAAAGGTAACATGTTTTAGACAATGTCTACCAAATACGAGGAGGTTAGAATTTAGGATGAATTATTCAAAGAACAAAGAAAAAGTGAAATTCTTACTGTGAGGCATAGGATAGATTTGGCAGAACAAATATAGAGTCTACTGGAACCTTCCTAAGGATCATTAATAGTGAAATCTACTTCTGAGTTCTGTATAACCATATGTCTTTCTAAAATATTCTAAAATATTTCCATATATACTTTTTATAAATGTTTATGTAGTTATGTATGTCTATGTCTCTCACTCCATCTCATATCAAATATAATGTATACCAGACAGGCAGAAACTCATTATAGGTATAGAATAATAAATACATGATTGATTAAACAAACAATTACCAAACAGTCTGAAAGCCAAAAGCACCCCTGACATTCAAAGATTCAAAACATTTGAATTTCTTCCTGATTATGGTGGAATAATTGTCTTCCTATGCCCTACAGATGAGAAACAAGACAGTTCAACTCTCTCTGTCTCTCTCTGTCTCTGTCTCTGTCTCTCTCTCTCTCTCTCTCTCTCTCTCTCTCTCTCTTCCACCACTGCCATCTTCTTCTTCTGTTTCTCCTCATTTTCTCCCTCTCCCTTTTTCCTAGCTTCTGTGTTGAGCAACCTTATGGCCATGTAGTTCTGCCACAATGCTCTCTGTCTTGGCAGGCCCAAGATAGTAGTATATGTATTGAAATCTTTGGAGCCATTGGCGAAAATAAACATGTCCTCTTTATAAATTAACTTTTCAAGGTATTTTGTCACAGAATGCTTATATACCTTTAAGGAAGAAATAATATCTTATAAGCTTTCATTTTCCAAACCACAGGCCAAATATGACATTTTGATAATAAACATTTTTAATTTTAATCAGCATACAATTGCAATGTTCCCCCTTACTTTCATCCCTCCACCCCCCATGTCCTGTCCTCCACACTCTCTCATGTTTCTCCATTCATTTTCTCTCATGGCTTTTTTTCTTTACTATTGCTACATTGATATCTATAGCTAAATCTATATCTATCTATATATAATATAAAATTTATAGATTTATTATTTCTACAGTATTATAGAAACACTATGTGGAGAGTACACCAAATTTCTGTCATATCTTTAATACAATTCAAAGACAACAGTCATAGTAAGAGAATACGTACTCAAAATAATATGTCAAAAAGTGAGTAGCTCTGTGATATTCAAAATATTTTCATTATCATCAAACATGCGTAAAATCTGGTATAAATATCCTACAGAGAAAATGTACATAGATATACTTTTGAAGGTACTCACTACTTCATTAATGAAATGATTAAATGATAGCACCAACAATCTTTTTTTCAACTACTGATTTTGAAACGATTAAAAAATCTATCTAAAAGTGAGGGACCCCACAGTCTTATAGAAAGACAGTGTGAAGAAAAAGCTCCAATTGAGAATTTTGACACAAGTAATCATAACCTGAGCTCAGGACATTTAAGATTGCCATCTGTGCCAAGGAAATGTTAAGAATGTTAACAAATACACTCGTGGGAAGTCTCATTTTTCATAAGTTTCTTTACAATGGGAAAGACAGAAATAACTTAAGTATTCATTGTTAGAGATATGGAACAATGGTGACTGTTTATACAGATGCATTGTATGTTGTAAATAATCAAAGCACAACACATATAAATATCTAAATCTATAATGAGCATCAGAAACATTAAGTCAAATAATAAAAACAAATATGGTAAAAATCTACTTTTTATGTAGTTTAAAAAATATTTTTGACATACCTAGAGTATAAGCTTAAATAAACTTTGCTCATCAGGCAGAGTAGATAGGCTATTTCATCTTTGTATTTCATAGTAGTAGAAGACTATTTAAAGGAAGGGGCTGGTCTTTAGAGCAAAATGTGAATATGATGACCTTTGAACCTGTGAGAGCTTAGCAGCTACTTTGAATATATTTATCACAGTAGGTCATTCAGGCAAAAAAAACAAGACAAAACAAAACACCCAAAACTGATGATTCCTTCACTCTTAGTTTAGACCATTTGTTACTTATGTTTTATGTATTTTCTTTCCTTTTTATTTATTTGCTACATATATTTTTGAAGTGTTTTCCTTATAAATCAACGTTTCTTGAGTATGCATTCTCATATTCTATTGATGATTAACTCGGCATTAGAAAGTTACAACCAAAATGTGTTCCTAAATCAGACCTTTACTGTTAGGTGCTTCAGAAGAACTGGGTATGATCCTTAGGTCTGTTACAGCCCAGCAGAGAAAAAGAGAAAAATACAACTGCATAAAATGGAGATCACCATGAAAAACAGCATCCAGACATCCATGATGCAGCCAAAGTGGGCTTGGAGGGATTAGGGAGGACTATAGTTAAGGGTTTTGGATTTGGATAACATTTGCTTCCCTGGAGAGGAAAAGCCTCTAAAGAGGGCTTCTGGGGGAGGCAGGGTTGTCTGTCAGGGTGTGCTTGTAGATTCTCTGGGCCTGTAGGAGTGTAGAGATAAGATGAGCAAGATAAAGCGGGCCCCAGCTGTGCATGGCCTTCTGTGGCAAGGAGTTTTTACTGATTCTACAGAAGTCTAGAGATAATACTAAGACCAAGGCCTTGGAGCTCACAAAGCTACCCAAGTAGCTCCGTTTACACTAACTGAACAGTAGCAAGAAGATACTGAGAAAATGGCTCCAAGAAGGGAGATCAAGCTAATCCCTAGGGTACTAATGTTTTGCAGGCTGAGTTTTAAGCTAAGCAGCATCCTTAGAGGCCCTGCAAGCACTGATTCATGTATATTATCTTTGCTCTAATTATGTATATTATCTGCTACTATGGAATTTCTCCAAATTTCTTAGATTTTAAATATGAAGGCCTTGATTACTCAGTGATGCAAGGAGACTACAGGTGATCAGGGATACCATGGAAACCTCAACTCAACTTTAAGCCAGTCTTTCAAAGGGAAGTTATGTTTTGTCTGAACTGAAACTCCTCCAGTAAAAAGTTAGAAAGTGTGTCTCATTTAGAGTTGGGGAAACCTGGAGAAAAGTCACCTGGAATCAAGAGAATGAGGATAAATTTATTTCCAGAAATCTTCACCTCAGTCTATCTAGGCAGGCTAGCCTCGAAGTTATCAGCCTAATTCTGCCACATTTAATAGTTCCTCATGCTGCAGTGAACCCCAACCAAATGTAAATGTTTTCGGCAATAGACATTTGCCAAAGAGGTCATGACCCCCAGGTTGAGAACCCTTAGGATAGATTTATGGACACGTGGAAATAAGGTTTTCAATTTTAAATTTTTTTCTATTTCAACCTGTTTTGCATGATTTACTTGTAATATATTTGGTTGACTTTCTGCTTGGCAACAAATGAGGAGTACACACATACACACACACACATACACACACATACTTATACACACATAGACAGACACACATACATACAAACACACACACAAACACACACACAAAACTTTAAGACTTATCTAGGGACTTCATTTAGTCCTCCAACCATCCTCTGAAATGCAATCATTGGTCCCTACAAACTTTGGCACTTTCGAGCTAGTCTAAATAGCTGATGAAGTTTAGAGTTTCCCCAAACCAGTCTCAATCCTCTTTACAGATGACCTTTAACCCTGGGCTGAAAGCATATTATCTCCTTGGACAAGATGTAGGAAGACCACATGCTGAGCTATGAAACCTTCCAGCCTTGAGCTTGGTACTTTTCACTGAATCCAGCCAGTGACTTTTATCCAGAAATCTTAATATTCTAATAGGACAGAAAGAGAAGGAGGCACATCATACACAGACTCTTCTCATGTCATAAATACCATGAGCAAGGTATAATCTTGAACATAGCCATACTAGAAGCAATCAAAAAATCATCTGATGCTGGAGTATATGGTTTTTAGAAGTCATAAATGTGTAAGTTGTTATTAAGGCCTTACCAAACAGAAATTCCAACTTTTCTGACACTCTAATATTTCCCTGGCCCTCTACTCAATCTTCGTTTCACGGTTGATGTAAGTTACTCCATTCATGGCATTACTGTCTGGTCTCCTCTGGTACTGACTATACTACTCGATTTGGTACAAATCAAATTTAATTTTATTGAGAAGCATGGTGAGTATTTTTGTTGATACATAATGCATTATTATTATTATTATTATTATTATTATTATTATTATTATTAATCTAAGCATATTAGTCCTTCTGGATAAAAGTCCTGGCTTGGGTTAGTAAAAAAGTACCAACCTTGCAGCTGTGAAGATGTATTGTCATAGGAGCTCAGAAGAGCCATTGGCCAATCTTTCTGCATTCTCTGTGAGGTGGTAAGATGAAAGTTTGTTAGAAGACACCTCTGCAAAGCAGTCTCCAATCCAGAGCTAAAGTGTTATTATTAAAGAAAGGTTAGGAGAGATAGCGGGGTGGAGTGGGGTTGGGGTGTGCTCTAAGCATCAGTAGCCTTTTATAATTGTTTTAAGATACAAATATTTAGTGAATGATAGAATGAGATAATTGCCAAGGAATATTAAAGCCTGTGTGCATGTGTGCATGCGTGTGTGTGTGTGTGTGTGTGTGTGTGTGTGTGTGTGTGTGTGTGTTTGGGAATACTAGGTTCAGAGTGATATAAGAGCAAGGAGATTAGGTTAGAAGAACGCTGAATTTAAGGCCAGCCTGGGCTACACAAGAGACCCCACACTCCAATTCTTACCCCATTCCATCATTCAGAGAAACACCAGCTATCTAGTGTGTTTTGCTCCATAGTAATTTAGCAAAACAAACAAACAAACAAAAACAGTACAACACAAACTGGAATGAAATGATATGAAACCAACAGAATAGAATGACCATGATGCCACCTGCAATAAAGATAGGTAACTACCAGGATTTAGACAGAACAGTCAGACAATAGCAGCAAAGCCATATCCTCTTGGTCACTTACTGTGTGTTCTTCTCAGTAGACTCCCCAAAGCCCTTCTCTCTCATCAGTAAGAAAAATGAGAATCAATGTTGGAATAAAGATGGGGAGATCCGGGGGGGGGGAGGGAATATTTAACTGTACACTTATCAAGTGCTAGGAAACTCAGTATTTGATGAAGAATCTTCAAAAAGGGATACCCATCTTGGAGAACTTCTTTTGGTTCTAAAACTTTGTGGTAGCACAGAACTTTCCTCAGAATGGCACTTTTGAATGGAGTTCCCTAAAATTAAAGGCAATTTAAATGTCACCCTTACACTTCCAAACCCTTCTCTAGAATCTGTGTGTTGGGTTATTTTTCTGGTAAATGGACACTGGACAGTTGGCTTTGGAGGGTGTCTTGGAAGTATTAGTAATGGAAAAAATGACTGCTCTCAAGAACTCAGTCCTTGGGAGGCTTTTGTGAGTTGGTTACCACCACCTTAGGGAAAATATCAGGGCTGCTCAGTGGTTCTGGTTCCCACGAGAAAATGAAGGCATTGTTTTCTAGTACTGATAGACTAAGCATTCTTCAGCATAAGGAGGTAATATGCCATAACTTGTATTCTTTTCATTACTCTTCTTAAGGTAACTGAAGTTCTAATTTGTGCTAATATTCTTTTCTTTTGTTCACACATACAATAGATAGTATCATTCAAAGATCAAATGCTCTAGAAGAAAAATCAATGACTAAAAACCTTCCTAATGAGATCTAGTTAAAATTCTCTGTATGCGTCATAGACTGATAAAAAAGGCTTGAGATGGAGACACTGTAGGATCTATATATGACCCATGGTTGTAATCCGCTTTGGGTTTTAAATACTCTCCTATGGCATGCTATGTCTTGTTGCCTCCCAATACAAATAGCCCCTACCAGCTGTTTCTTTCCATTCCCTTCAGCCCTACATGAGTAAACACGAGACAAATGGCCGTTTAGTCATCCCATTGGCATCTAAATTCTACACTGCTCTCCCTCAGTTAGAAAAATATTTGATGTATCCCTGTTCAACCTGCTGCACTCGTATTTACAGTCGGAAAACATAGTCCTCTTTCTTAAAATACCTTCCAGTGAGTAATGCTCACGACCAGGCTTACCATGGGCCAGGGGTTAGCACAAACTCCAGTTCTTGTCTACTGTTCTCTTAGTTTCTTCTTTGGCACTTCTTGACCCTCTAAAAAGGCAATGGCCTTACCAATAACACCTACCTTGCCAGCAATATTATGACCTATGAGTGTGTGGTTTATTTCACAGACACTGGAGAACTTCTGCTTAACTTGGCCAGGTTTGACATAATGGTAGAGAGAGGGTTCCAGGCACTTCAAGTACCTCTCTTTGAAGCTGACAGCCTGTCTAGAATAAAGTATATGGCATTTACAGTCTCCCCTACCCCCCCCAACAGTTGCAGTCACAGATAAAATAAATAAACTTATGTGGGCACCCTTTTTTCTCCTTATCTTCTGCCAGCTGCAGTTATTCAGTGTGGCTTGCTTTCCAGTCAGTAAAAGGCAGTGGAAACCCCCCCCCCTCCAGTCTGGCCAGAAGAGGGGATGCTTGTTTACATTGTGATGGAAGACAGGATAGGGTCCGTAAAATAAACTCTCTGGTTTCCTTCCTTTCTTTATCTAAGGGGAGACTAAAGTGGGTTTGCACAAAGGGCTCTTCGTGTTGGCTGCTCTGTTTGGCAGAGGGTCTGTCATGTGAATTGATTCTTTCCTCTAAAACAAATAATTAGAGTACAGCAAACTTTCTTTTGCCTTTTTTCAATCTTTCTTGGTAGCCTGTCTCAAATGGTGTAAGCACAGGGACACAGCCCTTTGTTACTAAGGCTTTAGTAATTATATAGGGATTTGGATCTATTTGGAATGTGATTTTGGCTTGCTTGCTTGAAGTTTTACTCGCAGAAATATATAAACTCTACTGACCCATTAAACCTCATAAATTCTAACCATGACAATTGATAAGAAAATTCTACACAGTTTTATTTTTAAAATAATTTACAGATTTGTTTTTATTCTTTTTATTTATGTGTCTATGCATGTGTGTGTCAATGGGAGTGAATGTCCTGACTACTATATGGAAATCTGCTGAACCTAAACAGGGTGTTAGATCTTTTGGGCCTGGAGTTACAGGTGGTTGTATACCACCCAGCATGGTACTTGGAATCCAACTTGAGTTTTTTTTTTTTTTTTTAGAAGAACAGCAGTGATCTTAACATAGAGTCATCTCTCTGACCCTGAAATAATGTTTTCAAGTCAAGAAACAAAATGATATCTAGTTTTCTCTAAACCCTAGCATATGAATTATAGAAAGTCTACAAGATACAGGTTATATGTCTTGCCATCCAAATATGCTTATATGCATGTACATATGCTCATATGCTTATGTACACACGTGCTTGAATGTGCATCTGTGTGTGAGTTGTGTATGTGTGTCAATGTGTGTTTATGTATGTACACATACACAAGCATTAGCATGCATATGTGTTGTTGTTGTTTTGTGTGTGTGTGTGTATGTATGATCAATGATGGGTTTGGGAAGAGTAGGAAGATCTTTGAAGAAGAACATAGATATTTTTCAAGATTTTTAGAATAGACTTTTAAAGAAACTGTTGACATGTCAGAGCTTTGTACTTGCTCTGAAATGACTTGACCCGAAATGTTTAAAATTACTTTATATTATCCTACTGTCCAGAATAACAGCTTTCTCCATTATGTCTGAGTTTTTTTTTTATTTTCAAGACTGCACTTTATATAACACATATTGACTTCAAACTCCCTGTGTAGCAAGAGAATGACTTTGAAATTCTATTCCTCACTTCCCAATGCACCAGGTTTGTATGGTTCTGGGGATCTGAATCCAGGCTTCCATGCATGCAAGGCAAGCAGTCAAGCATCTAAGCTATGGCTTTAGCTCTTGACAATCAGTTTCATGGGTTTCTCCAAAACCAGGACTCACCAGTGGCCCTAACCCTGGGCATCACCTCTGGTGTATATACTTCTCTATTTTATGTGGTGGCATTCTAGCATGTGGCTGTCATGTGTTACTAACGTATCATAAAAAGAAAGAATTCTGTGAACCTTTACTCCCAGGTAAAGCTAGAAAGTAGAAATAATTGACATGTATGCCACAATAGGCCATTCTTCAACACAGGTTTTAAGCACATAATAAATAGAAAGTGCCATTCTATATATGCATAATATAGCATGTATTATATTCATGTTTTCATATGCAGTGGGATTATTACATAACACATTTAATTAGATATTTCATCAAATAGAAGAATCAGAAATAAAGTAATTGAAACAGGGTATCAGCTACTGCCTTTCTCAACTCTGTTCAACAGTCTTTCCTAAGTCTGCTTACTTACAATTTAGTCTTGTTGAACAAAGAAGACATTAAAAGTCCAACCTAACTACAGGTGGGCATAAGAGTGTGATTATGTAGTATTTTGATTCCATGATGGCTGAGAATTCATCTAAAAATTTCCTACCTGAATTCACACAACTGGGTTTCTGCATCAGATATCCACCCCCTCTCTGCCCATTTGCAAGTGTCTGGCTTGTGCTGTCCTAACCTAGTCCTTTGTCCCATGATTCTGTATGATTGGGATTATAACTGGAACCTATAGCAGCCTCTCCTTTTTGAGGGAATTCTGTCCTTCCTCTTGTACCTTTTTATACAGTGTTATTATAGCTATGATACCATGAGCACAGATCACACACTCACTGGGAGAGTGTACTCTGAAGTTCCAGCTGCACCTCTTGTTTCCATAATTCCTATCCTGACTTACTCTATTAATCCCTATTTTAAAATATGAGCACCTTGAAAGACTAAAAATGTCTTCACAACTCTTCTTGTCCTTTAAATAAAAGGTAGAAATCCACTGAGGAGACCTTGGGTGTACATGGATTTAAGCAAAAGCAATGTTGTTTTTTCTACAATTTATTAATATTTAAATTAAGGGATCACTGCAGAAGAGACAGTGTAAGGTTCAGTGGAACTCTTTTGTGGCTACACCAGGACTTCTCCATATGTGAACTCACAGTGGTTATGGCAGTCAGTGTACAGGATATGTTAACATTTCCATCATGATCTGCAATTAAATCCTGACATGGAGAGGGGAGTTGGATAGAATTTGAGCCACTAGTCAGAGAGCTCTTGGCAAGAGATAGCTCCTGAGAGAGAGGGAGAGTCTGTTTTTCTAAGAGAGTACCTCTTGATAAGTTAACTGTACTCCTGGGAAGGCTACCCATCCATGAGTGTGTGTGGACAACACAAACTGGCTTTGAGAAGTATCAGATATAGAAGGACACAAAGTCATTTGGTTCGGAGGGGAAGTAGATCTGGGAGGACTTAGAGGAGGAGGTGAACATGATTCAAATATATAAAATTCACAAAAGTAAAAAAAATTGGTTATAAGTTAATATAGTTCATGTTTTCATAATGATCCTTCTGTAATGATATTTAGGAAATTTCTAAATAAGATATTTGGGAAATTTCTAAAATAATTGCCTACTGGGCTTTGCAATTTGGTGTCTATTGCTGCTGAAGCACAGGGCTAAAAAGCTTTCCAAAGAGAAGGCCCTTAAATACAGGCTTCATGTCTTGCAATAAACTTGTTTTTCTCCTGTAGCAAATGTCTTTGCTGTTGTTTTTGTTCTTTTTTTTTAATCAGATGTTTAGTTTTAGCAGATAAATTTAAAAATAAATACAATTTTGAAGTTTTTTTTTTTTTTGTCAATTGTCCATGTAGGGAGGGTCGCAATAAAAAGAAAAGAAGCAGAAAATCCCCTTTTTTCATAATTGGTGACTGGTGTTTCCTTGAATATTTATTCTTCATGTTAATTTACATATGCATATATGTAAATAGAATGGGCTTATAGAGAAAAGGGAGGCTATCTTTTGGAAAATATAAAATTTGATAATTTCTGTGTCTGAGATGAAGCAGTGATATAAAATATTTTTCTATGTCTGTATTTAGACACTTGATTCTTTTGTACTTCATCCAGTTCCTAGTTATTCCCAGAATAACTCACCAATAATATTCCTGTTGCTTGAAGTAGAAAGGGGAAAAATAGGTAAATCATACATGCCAGCCCTCCAATGGTTCAAAGATTGCTGCTGAAGAAATTAAGGAAAGACTAAGATCCAGAAGTGTTGAATGAAAACTTGGGCCTGAAAAGGGAACAAAGATATAACTCCCAACCCTTGATCAGGAACTGTTGGCAACTAAAGGCTGCAAAGAGAGAGTCAATTTTCTTTAAGATGTCGCCATACTTCATGGATGTCTACACATCCATAAATATAGGCAGTACTAATTAAGGGAACTTAAGGGGTGAGTAAAAGAAAGCCTAAGTTGGGTGGGTAGGGAGGTGGGGGCTGAACCTAGGAGTAGCTAGGGAAGGAGGTGAATGCAGTGGCAGTTCACAATAATTGTACAAAATCCTCAACGATATAATCAAAGTTTGAAATCATGTACGTCAATAACGAGAAACACTGGTGAAGACTGAGAGAACTGAGAACTTCCCACATTTCTCTTAGAGCTGTGACATGGTATGCTCATGGCCCAGCTGAAAGGGTGCATCGAAGTTTCTTTATAAAAAAAATAAAAGCTGCACTTATCACGTGATCAAAAGCTTAAACTGCTGGGAATTTATCTCAGAAATGAAAAGTTTTAAGTCCTGTATAAAAAAAACTACAGAAAAATGTAACATTGCCAAATTAAAATGACTCTAAGGTTTACCATTGGGTGAACTAGTTAAATAAGCAATGATAAGTACAAGAGACACAATGCAGCCTATTATAGAGTGAACTGTTGGTGCTTTGGGATGCTGTGCTGTGTCTGAAGAGGTCGTGCAAGTGTTATATGCTGTCTACCACTTTTCTACAATAGACTTATAATTGCACACTGTAGATATGCAGAATGGGTTAAGGAAAGGTAGAAGGAATTGGAGGGTAGTGGCTCTGGAGGAAATAACTACTATCTTGTCTGTATTGCAAGTCAGAGGAACCTTCGCACATGATAAAAAAGGCATGTGTTCAACAAAGATCACAAGTGAAATGAAACTCTGAGCTACTTGTAGGACTGTAGCAAAATTTGTCTCATGGTTGTCTTCCTTTGCCTTCTGTTGCTGCGATAAAACACTGTGACTAAATAAATGTGAGGAAAGGATTTAATTTGGCTTACATTTCCAGGTCACAGTTGATCACTGGGGGGAAATCAGGGCAGAAACTCTAGGAACTGAAGCAGAAACCAAGAGGATAGCTGGTTCCTGGCTCAATCTCTGGGTCATCATCAGCTGGCTTCTTATATTGCTCAGACCCACATGTTTAGGGTGGCACTGCCATGGTGGGTTGAGTCCCCTTGCATCAGTTACCAGTCATGATAGTGCCCCACAGACATGCCCAGGTAATTCTTGATTGAGGTTTCTTCTTTCCAGTTGTCCCTTGGTTATATCAAGTTGACAATAAGAACTAACAAGCCCACTGGTCAACTTATTGTATTACAACTGCATAAGGTGTTATTGGAGAGGTCTGGGTCAAAAGGGGGAGGGATCCCACTTTCACTTTATATTTTTACGCGGGCTATTTCTGTTTTATAAAAATAAACAGCTTGGATGCATTTCTAAAAAGGAAAAAATGTGAGAATTTGAGTAATATTTTTTTATTCTCTTGTATTTTTTCTTTCCCATAAGTTAGATATTTGAAGTTAAGATTGGATTCTCTGAATGTAGTGAATCTTTACATTTCATTCTTTACCAGATTTGTTATCATAAGAGAATTCTAAGTTATAAAATGTATCTCTTGGGAAATTATCTCTTTTTTAAAAGTTAACTTTTGAAGACCAGGTCTCATGTTTTTAAAATTTCATAAAAATTGAACTCCAGACAAGATGATAAAATTTTTGTGTATTTCATACCAACTATTCCAGTCTTGTAACAAGCAATTTCTATTGAGGGTTTTTCATGAGTACTTTCTCTTGAGTCTATAATTTGAGTGTCTACCTGATTCACACACATCTCCCCCATTGGTAATTATAGATACTGGTGATGTTATTTTTAAAGCATGTTTTTTTTTTCATTTATAAATAGGATGTTTTAGCTAAAATCTGTTCTTTCTATTGACCAAAACTCACTTATTTAGAACTGGAGAAGGACATATGTGAACCTTTCATACACAGAATCATTACAAAACTGCATTTTAAAGAAAATATACAGGCTGGTAGTAAATAGAGCATTTGTGCATCTTATACAAGCAAATCATATCCTGAGCTTGTCCCAGGGGCACAGAAACTGCATTTCATGAATACTTAGCACCACTAATCTCAAGCTGTTGTGTTTGCTCACAGGAAGCAGCATGGATCCTCCATGTAATAGATAGTAATAGCTGTTTCATAATAACAATAAAGTATGCCGTCATTTTTGACATGTTTAATTATTGCTCAGGATGTCTACATAATAAACACATCTCTATAGGTAAAATTAGCGACTTTATCTAGGGCTGTACGTTGTGCAGAGTAGAGCTGGAACATCAATTCAGATGTTAGTAGGTTAACATATTATCTTTGCAATCTTTAACTTCCAAGGCGGAAGACAATAAATATTTTTGAAGGGTAATTACTTTGATTCACACACCTTCGTTCCATTTACCCACCTTGAGCTTTTCATTTTCTTCTGTCTCAATGCAATGTTCTCATGGACTTTGTTCCAGTTGGTAAACATCTGAACTTCACTCAGTTGCCAACCTGAACCCGGGAAGGAATTGGCATTGAGAACGTGCTTCACAGTACAGTCATCAAGACAAAATTTTCCCCGTTGGCAACTTTATTTCATTGTTTCGTTGGGGATGATGTTGATAATTAAGAGCAGTGCCTGACTGTCTCCTGAAGCTGATGCTCCTCACATCTTAACCACTTGGCCTAGCGTGGCCCTTGCCACAAACTGCAGATTCACAATGCAGAGATGTAGTTCCTAGTTTTTCATATAGTTGAAGACAAGTGTTTATAGTCCATACATTGTACTCAGAATGGAGAGACAAGAAATAGAGGACAAAGCTTTCCAGTTTAAGAGCTTTCCAGCTGGTAGGAAGGAAGCATGAGTTCCTATGTTTTCTCTCTCTCTCTCTCTCTCTCTCTCTCTCTCTCTCTCTCTCTCTCTCTCTCTCATTTTTTCTCCCTCCCTCTCTCCCTTCCCTTCCTTTATTCCTTTGCATACACACACACAAAATTTTGGTGTATGCTAGTGTGTATATGACTATACACACTTATGTGCTCAGCTTACAAAGGCCCATGTGCACATTTTGCAAAGGTCAGAGGAGAATGCTGTGTATCCTCTTCCATCACTCTCCATTTTAATACCTGGAAACAGGTTCTTAATGAATCTGAAGCCAGGCTGGCAGTCAGCAAGTCCTAATGATTCTTCTATCTTCGCTCCCACAGTGCTGGGGTGACAGGACTATGCTTGGCCACATATGGCTTTTCATGTGGGTTCTGTGATCTGAAGTTAGGCTTTTATGCTTACATATCAAGTGCTCTTACATACTAAGTCATCAGCTCAGTTCCAGAAATCCTTTTTGGGCTAATGTTCCTATGGCCTAGATGAGAGAGTTCTGGATAAGCATCACTAAGAAAGTCATTTCAGTTGTCTGATGTTTTTTTAATTTGAGATAGGTTCTAACTATGTAGCCCAGACTAGCTTATAACTCACAGTATTTATCCTGCTTCAGCCTCAGGCATATGCATGCCTTATTTATATTTTAAATATTTATTTGTTATTATTATGTTTTCATATGTGTGAGTGCGTTTATACATACTCCTGTATGCCATAACATGCATACTGAGGTCAGTGGACAGCCTTCAGGAGTCGGGTCTCCTCTTCCATCATTAGGTGGGAATCAGGGATCAAGTTGAACATATCAGTCTTGCAGTGTTTTGCTTACTAAGACATCTCCCTAACTCCTTTATTTATAATTTTCAAAGAATTGTATTATTGTTTGAAAACTATCTATCTATCTATCTATCTATCTATCTATCTATCATCTATAAATCTATCATCTATCTAACATCTATCATCTATCTATCTATCTATCTATCTATCATCTATAAATCTATCATCTATCTATCTATCTATCTATCTATCTATCTATCTATCTATCTATTGTCAGAGAATAGGCTTATGTACTGGAACATGAGAAGCCGCTCAGTTCAGACCCTTTAAAAAAATGATTCTCCCTGTCAGAGCAGTCATTAATTTCCAGTGCCTTCTCAATTAGGGGTGCCATTCAATGAGCCCCTTCTAGTCCATGCTTGCATTGTTGTCTAGGTTGATCTTGTTCCCATCTTCAGCACATTATCACAATCATTGTGAGTTTCTACATGCAGCTGTTCTGTAGTCTGTGTCTGGAAAAATGCCATCTTGCTGCAATCATCCCCGAAAGCTGGCTCTTCCAATCTTTCTGCTTCATCTTCCATGATAATCCAGGAGCCTAGTGGAAAGGAGTGTGATACAGATATCCAATTTAGGGACAAGCATTCTACATTATCTTATTCTCTACATCTTGACCAGATGTGGGTCTCTGTGTTAATCATCAGCTGAAAAAAGATTCTTCTCTAGTGTGTGTGTGTACGTCTCTCTCTCTCTGTGTGTGTGTATTTGTATGTGTGTACGTGCAGGTGTGTACATGACATAGTGTGCATATGGACATGGGAAAAATATTTGGAGGTCAGATATGTCCTTCCATGGTAGGATCTAGGAGTGGAGCTCAGATTAGGCTTGTGGTTGTCACTGAACTGTCACATACACCCTCAAATTGTCCATCTAAGTTTCTGTGTACAGCACTGTTTTGCACTTGTTTGATGTATAAAATACCTGCCCTGCTGCCCCTTACTCTTATTATCTGTAAAATGGGCAAATTAGAGCATTTATTTCCTATTTTGGTTGTAAGAGCAGACAAAATAATCCACGTGATGTTCTTGGGGCAATGTCAGAGAGACTACCACCACACCACACATAATGTATGCCGTTCACCACTGTTAGCTCCAACACTGTCTTTGTCATCTGGCCCGATGATTAAACATTCAGAAGAGATCAACAGGCTTTAGACAAAATGAGCAGTTCAGCAAAGGCAGAAGGACAGGAAAGAGCTACTCTGTGAAAAAAAAACCGAGAAGTCCCTTTCCTCGTGGATGTGGATGTTTGATCAGGGTAAGTGACAGAAATGCTTGGCTAGCAACTAACTCAATTGTTTTCTTTCAGACAGAGGGTTATTAAGTGCCCATTTCATCGGGCAGACTATGCATCTCAAATGAGAATCCAATAGTGAGTTTCAGTATGCGTCATGAGTGTCTCTCCCATGAGAATGAAGACGGAACAGTGGCCGCACTGTGCAGAGGACAGACCTGCTTTCTGTTTGACTTGCAAGGCTTTCTCTCCTACTTTCCTTTTCAGATAAATGCATATTCTTGGGAAATCCATGGAAAGCCCCTTTCTTTGTAGGTTAGACTATTCCACGTCCTCTCGTTTACAGGGTCTCCCAGGCCACTTGCTGGAATGCAGAATCATATCCTTGCCTCGAGGGGTCTCACCCGTGATGAGTATAACCGACAGTAAGCAGGGACTTCCCAGACTACAAAAACGTTTTTGGTCCAGCTGTCCTGATCCATTTACCAGTTTACCAGCAAAGTTTCCGTTTTTCAAGGGCAGGGTTTCCAAACTGTAGCTGGATGGGCTTTGCTTTTTGAAATTTTCTTGTTTGCTTTATGTCTTGGCACTGTGCTTTTGAAAGTAACGGATTCTCGGCTCACTTCCTCTGCCTCCCTTTTAGGGGTGGAATCTGTAGCCGCTTTTTTTTTTTTTTTTTTTTTTAATTCTAGGGATGGAAGGTAGCTCTTTCTGGAGAGGTTTCACGTGGGAAGTCTGGGGGTTGATGATGTACAGTCAAGCATCTGCGCAGAGCTATTCTTACACTCAGGATGTAGTGACCAATATGCTGGCCTCGTGTCAACTCCCTGGCCTATTTCTGAATGTAGTGTGACATGGATGTTTTAAATAATTTCCCTTAAAGTCAGAAAAAAAATTCTACCCTCAGATTAAGAGGAAAATGATGGCAAATTTGGGGAATAAAATTAATTTTTCATCATACTTAGCCTTGTAGACATTGGGAGAAATGTCTTGTGGTGTCTCAGAGTGGAAAGACTGGGCTCCAGCTGCAGCTAAGATGCTAAACACATTCCTGGCTCTGGGCAGTCCACACGAGTCCATGCTCGGTTAGTTTCTTCATCTGCAACCTTAGTAATAGAATAAGCAATAATTAGAATGAGCTGTGTTCTTTAATTAGTAATTGTGTGTCAATATTAGTTTATTCCTCTTTACAAATGTATTCAATATATTATATAAGCATGATTTGAGATGTTAGGAGGATGAATTTGATATTAGAGTACTCTCTTTTTGTGTACTCAGTTTCTCTGTAAATCTAACATCTTCCTAAAATGTAAATTAAATAAAGAACATGGGAAAAACATCCCCCAAATCAGAAAATAACTGGATTAGAAATCAAATTACACAAAGAAATGTGAAGTATATTTGTCATGCTTTGTAAATTTGACTGATAAGGATTACCATGTTCTTCATAGCATTCCTCTCACACACAAATCTATATCTTATAAGAAATTTATAGGCTAGCAACCCATGGATATAGACACATAAATAAATACACATCATTCTTTTGTTTCTTTTTTTTTTAAGCCCTCAAAAAATTTGGTGGAGGCAGACAAAGGATCCGTCTCATGCCCTTTTTAAAAGACTAATTTTAATCTTAATTCATGTGTGTGTGTATGTGTATATGTGTGAATGTATGCAATGTTTGTGGGTGATGGGGGAGGTCAGAAGAGGATAACACATCCCCTGGGGCCGGAGGTGCAGGGTTTCCCTGTGAGATGCTGTACTTGGGTGTTGGGAACTAAATCACTAGCTATAGAAGAACAGGAAGTGCTATTAAATGCTGAGTTATTTCAATAGCCCCTGGTTCTATTTTTGAGAAAGTTGGTTTTTGTGTGTTTTGTTGCCCTTTTGATGAATCTTTCAGTGACCTCATATTGCTAATAAAGTACTATTTAAATTCCCTAACAGTTCTCCAGAGACCTAAGGATCCGATCATTGCAATATAGGACAGTGTTTCAGTTTTCTATTGCTGTAATGGATCAACATAAACTTAGAAGTTTATGGTAATGAACATTTCTTTGCAGATCTGCTATCAAACTCTATAATCAAGGTGTGGTGGGCAGGGATGCCTTCTTCTTGCTACTTTCAGAGTCAAGTCCACTTACCATGTCCTTTGAATATTTAAAACAGTGGCTCCCAACCTATGGATCATGACTCCTTTGTGTGGGGTCAAATGACACTTCACAGGGGTTGCATATCAGATATCCTGAATACCATATATTTACATAATGATTCATAACAATAACAAAATTACAGTTATGAAGAAGCAACAAAGTTTTAGGATTGGGCGTCTCCAGACCATGAGGAACTGTATTAAAGGGTTGCAGTATTAGGAAGGCTGAGAACCACTGGTCTAGAGGCTGCCTATACTCCTTGGTTTGTTATCTGTTCTTCACACCTCTCCGACCTGTTGATTTGTTTGTCTCACATCTTCTTTTATTCTTTGATGCCCTATTGTTCCTCTTGTCAGAACTCCATTGACAACACTGGGCCCATGAAGGCATTCCAGAATAATGCTCTGTTTTCAAAACCATTATTATGTCGAAATGGTTCTAATTGTGATATCGGCTAACATATTTTCAAGTTCTACTAAGTGTCTCGTGGACATTGTCTGGGGGGGCATTATATAGTGTGTAACAATTGTTCTGTCCATACTACTTGCCATCTTCAAACTGTTTTCTCCCATCCTTCACTCTGAGCTCTTAGATTTATTGCTAAATGGGCATAGCCCATTATACAGAGTGGTCTGCCAAACGTCCACTTGACAAATTTCCCAAATCTTTACTAGTAATAATATGGCAGCTTGGAAAATGACACAGTAGGTTTATGCTGAGTAGCACATATCCTGTAAGGTACGTTTCTTCCATAGCTTCAAATTCACCTGGGAAAAACAAAACGGCAACAAACAGATCATATGAAATAATGCCAGTCTTTGAGTGAAATCAATAAGGACGTCTATCTTCCATGAAGATGACCACAGTTCAAGAGCCACTTCATAGCACTGATTTCCCTGTCAGGGTAACTTCCATTTTAAACCTTGGATTCTAAGCTTCAGTTAAGTCGAGTTAGTAGACTTTCCCAGAGATGGTGAAGATCACACCTGACCTGGGCAGGATGGTGGCTGTCATCCTATTACACTTGTCATATCTTCTGTGGACAGTTCAGATTCTTAGATATTCATTACCATAAGGCCACTTCATTTGAAAATAATTTCACTCCAGTGTGAATGGACGCACACAAATATTACTTTGGATGTTCAGTAATGCTCTTGCCATTTTGCCTAAGATTGCAGTTATCTATATGTTTGCTTTGTCCCCTTTTATTCAGTGTGGCTGGTGCTGGAGATAGAGTCTCTGTACTCTTCACTTGTATTTATAAGTTTGTCTGGGGTAGTGTAACAGTTAGGTGTTTGTGGGAATGAAAGAATGAATGATGGATAGATGATGTTTGTAATGGTTCTATTTTTACTCTCAATCACCACTCCATTGAGATCTACCCAACAACTCACATTGTTTGCCTGGTTTTTATTTTATGTGTGTGTGTCGGAGGGTGTGGTGTTGTTCAGTGCCAACAGCCCTCAGGAAGACACCATTGCACTTTCTCCTAATCCTCAGCAAATTCAGACTACTGGTCAGTTTTGCTTTTGAATACTCCAGGAGTTCCATACTGACAAACTCAAATACACTGAGACACTGTCATTTCCCAAACTCCAGAGGTTACGTGGCATAAGGTAAACTGAAAATCTGCCAGAAAGCTTTCAGATGTGAGCAAAGCATCTTTATGTGTGGAAAATGCTAGAAGGTTGGCATTCCTGCCTGAAAGGTAGGATAGCCTGAGTATGGTGAACTGGAAAATAGGCAGGAATGAGTCTGCCTTATAGTCATCCCTGATTTTGTTTAATATATATATATATGTATATACATACATCTACATAAGCCTTAAAAAACAAGTCTTTATGAAGGATGCCAGTACAGTCTCATTAGATGGCTGTTGCTTAATGACTTTGAATCTTTGCGCACTTATCAATGATGCTAATTTAAAAAGAATCTACTGGACACACAGAAATGATTAGTATAAATTAGGTAGACAAATAAGCCATGAGTATGTATCCTACCTGTGATACTGGGAATGACTGTAGAGCCTGAGTGCTTTTTAAGGCTCTTTTCTGAACCTCATCCTTAGCTCTATTCTTTTTTCCAATTGTTTTCTTGTTTGGCCTGCATTTCTTGATATAGGGTATCGTGTAGCTCACCGTGGCCTCAACCTTGCTGTGTGGCTGATGGTTCTTACTGTCTTCACTTCCCAACAGAATATTAAAGGCAGGGGCTGTCCCCATGTGGCTCAGGCTAGATGGGATCAGTTGTGTAGCTCAGGGAGATTGTGAATTCATAATCCTACTGCCATCACTTCTTAAAGTGTGGGGATTGGAGGCATGCACCTCCACACCCAGAATTATCTTTATATTTAAAAATAATATACCCAGTAGATGACATTGGATTAGAAATTGGAACCTTGATTGTTCTTCTAGTTATATAAGCCCGAAAAATTTATTTAGCATCATTTTTAATCTCAGATTTCTCATCAATAACATAACATAAGCAGGCTTGACAGCTAAATACTAGGCTGTGCTATATGGCTAGGATTTGATTACCTGCAGAGTGCTTTATGGAAGGTGAAATTGGTTTAAGGATTAAAAGCTCAGGTTTAGGGATCACTGAGAAAGAGGCCCAGATCCTGGCTCTGCTACTTAAAGATGCTATAACCTTAGGCCAGTTATTAACCTCTTCATGAATAAATTTCTGTAGTAACAATTATGAGATTTGAATTGTGTATTTATCTTGTGGTTGTTCACAAGTACAGCAAATAACATAATCTATGCCCAGAGATTATTTTAGAAGGGTGTAAATTATCATCATTAAAAGAGTTCCTACTTTTAAAATATAGAGGAATGGCAATAAAGTTGTGTTTTTCAATTGGATGCTTCTAAATTTTGAATTTCACTGTCTTTCCAAATTTCTTACAGCTTTGACAAAGCAAAGATTAACTTTTCTAGTTGATGTCTTCAGTCTTCCTAGACTGTTTACAAATCCCTTGCTCTGAGAATAGCATTTTCTGTGTCTTCTTCACTTGAAAGAGCTAATATCTCTCAGTTAAGGAAGTTTATCTCCTGGAATCTTAGTTCCTTCTCTCCTAATGATTCTTTTTGTGTGTGTAATAGAAAAAAGAGAAAGAAACATATTCTTATAGCTTTCCTCTACCTGACCACCATCAGGTACCTTTTTCTCTTTCTCTAGAAGACAGAGCACTCAACTTAGTTTGGAATCAAATTTGAGCTTCCATATTAGTCTTTAAATGTTACCACATTTCTTAGTAAAGGCCATTTAATTACACATGGAGCAACTTCTAATTCTTAAAAGTCCTTTCCCCTTTCCCTGGAACAAATGGTTGATAACACATTAAGAGTAAATTTATTTTGGCACTTAAGGCAACATAAAGGATGTTCTGTACTTGTGAGCACGAGCATAGTGGTTTATTGTGGCACACATAGATCGCTCCAATTTTATGTGACCTTCACATCAAGTTCGTTAATAGATAAAATTTGTCTTTATTCTCTACTGGGACCAGCTGCATATCCCTGATATGAGAGACAAGTCAGCACCAAACAGAAGCATTTCATTCAGCAAGTTGTATGTGAAAACAGAGGTGGATATACTAAGAAGTGCTTTATTATGCTGTGACAGCAGACGACGTCTGGACTGAAGCTTCTCAGTATGGAATTAAAACATGACTTTGGTAGTCAGGATTTCCAAGCTGAAAAATCATTCTCCCTCAGCAAGTGAGATCATATCTGCTCCATAAGTGTCATTCTAGGGAAGAACTTTTCTCCGAAGTAATACTTGATAGTATACAAGTTTAGAAACATTTTTATTTCATTATGAACTATTTTGCCAAAATTTAAGTTTTCATATTTGAAATAGACCTTGAAATAGGTACCCAGTTTTGTAGGTGTGTAAATACACATGTAAGTACAATAAATATACTTTAATATATATATATATTTAATTAAGATAAGCATTAAAAATCAAAAATATTCTTCTCATATGTCTTATCATCCTGATCCTAGGTCTGAGGAACTCTAGTATAAAAGGTCATAAAAAAGGCTAAAGAATTAAATGCTTACGTGGATAAACATAGAAAAGGACAGTGATTTAAGGATGGGAACTTTCTACTGGTCACACTTAAATTTTACTTCAACCCCCATATTAAATAATCACCAGACATTACTTTTAGAAACTGTTGTTTCTCCTAGTTAGGATGGAAACAGGGGCTGTAATTACAGAGTCACCCTGATGAGTCACTGGGGAGCTAGGGCTGTATTTACACAGATCTCAGTAATACCACTTGCTAACTTATGACAGGTTGTTTCACATCACTGGTCCTCAGTCTTCTCATCTCAAAATGGGAATAAAGGATGGTGCTGACTTCCAAGGGCTGCTACAAGAGAAACTGAAGATCATGAGAAATGCAAACAGGAAGGCAGTAGGAGACTTCTGTAAGAGAAAGCCCTTCATATCACAGCCAGGGCAATCAGCTGTGACGGGGAAAGGCTCCAATGTCTGCTGCACTGCCATCAGCACACTGTTTTCAATATAGACTTTAATAAACCTTAGCTGAAGTTAAGACGGTTTTTAAGCTTACCTTTGGAAGCAGACCAAAATGCACTTTACTTGGTAAGGTTGGGACTAATGTTTCAGGAAGTGATCACTGAGGCTGGAAAGTTAGACATTGAAAGCAGATCAGCTTGCATCAGGAGGTGGCAGAAGTGCAGATGAGGTGGACAGATTTAAGAAAAAAAAAAAAAAAGACAACCAATGTTGAGAGGACAGAGCAGGACCGACATCTGAAATACTACAATTTTTAATGGAAAATAATACAAAATGTCTCGTTTATAGGAAGGGCAGCCTCCTGAAGATGGAACTGACTGCTCCAGGAATACCAGGCAACTGGTCTACTCTGAATACATCGCCAACCCCAATGTAAGCATGAGATTTGGAGCCTTCTGGACGAGAAGCCCTCAGAATAGTAATCTGGAAAATCAGTTACAGTGAGGAAAGGGTCTAAGTATTTTTCTATTTATTTGGTTCTCCTCAATGCCACAAATGCTAACATTTTTAAAAAAAGAGACTGCCAGAAAGAACAATTGCAAAATACTATTGACTTTGAAAGGGTCACTGGCCCATGGTTTGGTGACCATGTTCAAAGAGGAATCAGTATCTGAAACCAAGCAGGTGTTCATACTTTCAGGACCTCAGGAGAGTAGAGAAGGTCATGGTAAATGCATTAAGAGACAAAGGTAACAAATCCTTTTAAGATATATCAGAAAAAGAAAATGAAATTACCCTGTTAAATATGATGTTAACACAATGTCAGATCAGACTTGTTACTGTGTGCCTGAGACCTCTCCACCAGAATTAAAAACAACTAGGTCTACACATTGCTGGTGGTTGATCATGTTTGGAAGAGACACTCAAGGACAGAAAAGTCTTAGGACTATTTTATACTAATGAGATGCAGGTAAACTAATAGAATAGACATGCCAAGTACACAGCATCAAGGAAGAAATGGGTCTGGTTTGAAAGGGTTTGGGGCAACTGCACTTAGTCTTCAGGATTATAGAAAGAAGTGCATGTTTGCCAGTAAGCCTTGTGGTTAGAGTGGCCTTTCTAGCATGAAATCCTTTGTAATGATTCCCAACCTTCCAGACCCTTCAGAGGAGTGATGAGATTAAATGCTTGTGTTCTGTGTATACGCAGCAGGAGCAGCTATGAGAGGGATTTTCAGAGCTTGCTGTTTTTCTCTCAAAGCTCCATGGTGGTTTCCACCCTGTTGCCCATCCTAGATTTTATAGGGAAAATGGGGTTCTGGATACTATTCGGGAGACTGAAAAATCAAAATTATGTTTAATTTAGAATTAAGATAGCATTGACTGGTGAATAAATTAGTTCCTATTATTTATAGCTATAGCTTGAATTTCCCAAAGCTCTGTGTTAAGAATTTGCTCCCCAGAATATAACTGGGAGACCCTATGAACCTTCAGGAATCAGAGCCATGTGGGAACTTGTTATGTCATTTAGGGTATTTTGACTAGATTTATGAGACTCTAGCCCTTTCTCTCTTGTTTCTTGGTCTGGCTTTATTATACACTCCTGGAGTTGCCACTTAACATGCACATCAGATGAACAAAGAGTCCACCTGCAACTGCAGTGGAAGCCTTGTCTTCTATAGAAAGTTGTTACTGTTACACTAACAGGAAGCTGACTAGCACATTCACATTAAAAACAACTAGTTACAGCATAACTTTACAGCTAAAAAAGCAATTCATTGTCCTGAGATAAAGTAGTTTTGTTTCCTCTAGAATTATTGAAAATAATGAAAAAGTGGGCCCCTGGATACCTAAAATAATGAAATAAATATGCTAACAACAACAGCAACAACAGTAACAACAGTAAAATCTTCCCAACGTATCTTTTCATTATTTGCAGACTCACCTTATTGTGGCGTTACTATGTTGTGAACAGTCTTCAATTACCTCATGGGTCATTTGCAAGGAGTCCAAAAGCTATGCATTCTTTTGTTTTACTAGAGAATTGCCTATTTGTTTTTATTTATTAGTAACCTCTTTATTTCATTAAAGAATTTTAATGAATTTAATGTATGTATGCCATATTTATATCATGTCCACATTCCTTTTCTCCTCTTCAATTCCTCCTGTGTCCCCTACTCCTTGTCAAAATTATGACTTTTTCTTAATTATTACTGTGTTTTACACACACACACACACACACACACACGCACACACACACTACTGAGTCCATTTGTGGATGATTCTTTGTGTTTAAGGATAACCCCATGGGACTGTATTACCTATCAGGATACTTGCACTTTAAGAAAACTGATTTTTCTGCTCTTAGCAGCTCTTGATTTCCTGTACTTCTTCATTGAGTGGCAGGACCTTGCAAATCTTCTACCATGCACGTTGTCATGCCAACCAAGGTTGTCATTGTGCAGATCTTGTTTAGGTCATGATACTGTTGATATTTCATGCATAGATACAGCTTCCCTGTGGTATTTATAAGATATTAACTAGTAGCAGATATTCTAATTCTCTTGCTCTTACAATTATTACACATCTTCCATGATTTTCCATGAGTGTTTTATGTAAGGGTTAAATTACTGCTGTATAAGTTGGGATTGGGCATCTAAGGGTTACTTACTCCTTGCATGAGAGGCATAAGAATGAGTACTTAGAATACAGTTAGAAATTATATTTGTTTAGGAAAGTGGCAACTAAGGTTCTCCTCTCAGGTCTATGGCCATTTCAGTCATGGGTAGATATCAAAGCTTCTAGTATCAGGCATAGATTCCCTCTTGTTGAGCAGATCTTAAATCCAATTATATAGCTCTTGGTATCTGCAGAGATAAAAGTGATATTATTACCCCATTGTTGATATCTTTCTGGGCTGGTTGTTGTTGTGGTTCATAGGAATTATAGCCGAGTAGAATCACGAATTCATTTTGCCCATTGGCAGCTTGCATAGCATTCTGGATCTCAGGAAAGAAGTATCCAAGTCAGTTCCTCCTTGATTCTTCACAACCCTGTGTCTGAAGTATGTTGGAGTCTTCAGCTAAAGGATGGTACCTTTTAAAGTACTGGTAGCAAGGAAGGGCAATGACAATAGCCTATTTTGTCTTATTTAAGAAATGAGGGAACCAAGGTCAAAAGGAGGTTTGCAAGGCCATTGATTTATTGATTGATGAACTACTCTCATATTCCTTGAGAATACAGCCATGAAAGAAACAAAGGTAATCTCTGCCTCTGGGAGATTATAAGAAGTTGTCAAAATTTGGCAATAATTTTCTAATAGCATGTAGCCAACAAGCCTCAGAAATAGAACTTCAGACTGCAAAGTCTGGGGTCTTTTCACGAACAATGAAAATACTGAGGGAAGACATAGGATCTGAAGGGGACTTTAACTATATTGACCATGTTTTATTTCTTTGTCTTGTTCCCAGAACATTTGTTTAGTTTTATTGAGGGTGTTTTCCAGATGATTTCCATCCCCTCCCCTGGGCAAGTTGTTGTTGCCATGAGTCATAAGTTCGACTCTGATGAGTAACTGCCAATGGTGGAGGGGTCCACCCTAGTTCATCTCTGATTGACAGACTCTCCTCAGTCCCTGCAGAGCAGCAAAGTGGGAAAATGCCTTGGATCAAACACCGTAAACAGTTGGGAAACTTCAGATTCATGAAGAATCTGGTTAATCTCAGAGGTTCATTGGAAAATTGCATTAGCTCTCTGCTATGGCTGGATTATGGCTGCAGAGAGGAGAGAAGGTGTCCATAAGTAGCTGATGAACATGCAGACTAATAAGTTCCCATCCTCTGCAAGCAATATCTGAAGCACGCACATACATTTCTCTAATTTTGAAACATGTATAGAACTTTTGCAAATCCATCTTCTATTGACTACCTATTAAGCAAATCTAGATTGCTTAGCATTCTAGAAAGCCCTGAGTTCCATGCTAGAAATAATGAATAGCATTTTGTAAAGAACATGAATATTTTTAAAATAAAAAAATAAAAAACAGTAGAATGTCTCAAAAAGAAGCCTTCTCACCCTAAAGCCAACTGGCTTTTAACTAGTACAGTGATTCTCACAGTGTGACCTCTGGAATATCTATCTATATCAGCATTACTGGGTAACATGTTAATATAAACATTTAAAAGCTTGCTATGAGAGTTTGGACTCTGTGAAAAATTGTATGAATCATAAAATCTGAGTGTTCTTCAAACTTTGTTTCTTTACTTAAGCTAGATACTCGGTGACATTTGAGAGCTAATGTGATCTTGAACTGATTCTTTTCACACACACTTGAGATGTCCTCAACACAAGTTCCTGATGCATTCTGGTTGTTTGATTGTACTTGATTTGTTAGCAGTATCACAACAAAACATTATGGTGCTGGTTCCTTTTGCAGGCCTGTGACAGAGTGTGCAACACAGATAACTTAAGAAAGATCTATTTTTACAGTTTCCAAAGTTTTATCACTTGTGGCAGAGAGAGCATGGTGGTGTTCATGTAAGAAGAATGAAGGTAAGATAGGTTCGAGACAATAGATGCATTTCAAACACACATCCCTAGTCATCTTCTTGTTCCACATCCCCACCATTCTAAGTATCCACCACCCAATAAACTTTTGCACACATCAATTAATTAAACCCTTAATTAGGTTTAATTCTCTCTAGAAATACACTCTAAGATTCACCCAGAGGTGTGTCTTATTGAATCTTCTCTGCAACTTTTAATCCAAATAAGTTGTAAAATCATGACTAATTATGAAAATCATATAAAACATACGGCATAATGTGGTCAGTCCCTGAAGGATTTAGAAAGCCAAGTGGCATCATTTTGCAATAATGGCATAGCCAATAGATTTCTGTGCCAGGATTGATGTCTGAACTCCAGTTTGTAGCCATCTGTTTTGCTGAGAAGATCTTCTGGGGTCACTCTGAGATCTGTGACTAATTAGCAATATCTGATTAGCCAGATATTTTGAAAGTGGGGTACAAGTATTTGTCACACTTTGATTAAGGGCAGAAAAGATACATTGTGATAGTTTAGTATCTACTTAATGTTTACCTTTCTAAATGACCTTTGTTTAATAAATGTTAATAAAACCCGGTGATAGCAGAAATGGTCACTCATATTTTTAATCTCAGTGTTTGGAGGCAGATGGCTCTCTGAATTCATGGTTAGCCTAGTCTAGGTGAGTTTCAGGCCAGCCAGGGCTATTTTCTGAGACTCTGTATCGAAAGCAAACATTACAAGAAATTCAGGGATAGGGGGAATGGGGCAGAGACAGAGGGAATAGTCAAGCAATAACCAGCTCAATTAGAGACCTATTCCATGGGCAAGCACCAATCCCTGACACTATTAAGAATGTTCTGTTATGCTAGCATACAGGAGTCTAGCATAGCTGTCTTCTGAGAGGCTCCACCTAGCAGTAGACTCAGACAGATGCAAAGACCCACTGTCAAATGTTCGATGAAGCTTGGGGAATCGTGCGGAACAGTTGGAGAAGGACTGAGGGCCCTGAAAGGGTTAGGAACTCCACAGAAAGACTAATAAAACCAACTAACCTGGATCCTTGGGAGAACTCAGAGACTGAACTACCAACCAAAGAGCATATGCAGGCTGGATATGTTCCTACATTTGGAGGAGATGTGCTGGTTAGTCTTTGTACAGGTCCCCCAACAACTGGAGTCGGGAAGTTGCCTCTCACTGTGTTGTCTGTCAATGGATCCAGTTCCCCTAACTGAGCCACCTTATCTGACTTCATTGGGAGAAAAATCACCTGCAAAGATGTGACCTGCCAGGTGGCCAGGAAGGGCAACCATTGTCTCAGAGGAGAAAGTGGGGGTGGGTAGGAGGAGGAACTGTGGAAGGAGAACCAGAAGGGGGAACAGAGATCAGGGTGTAAAGTAGAAAAAAAAAAAAGCAAGCATTAAAGATTCTAGGGCTGGAAAAGTAGTTAAGAACCTTGGCTATCCTTCCAGAGGATCTGTGTTCAATTCTTAACAGCCACAGATGGCTTACAACTGTATGTAACTCCAGTCCCAGAAAAGGTGATGCCATTTTCTGGCCTCCACGGGCATTATTTACACACAGTCCACAGATAAAGGTTCAAGAAAAACAACCATATCCATAAAATTATATACATGAAACAAAGCGAAAAATAATTTTAAAAACACTGGTAGCACTTTGCAGTTTTATTTGAGGTTTCTGAATGAATCCGTCTAAGAGGTTAGTGAAAGAAAAACTAACATTACAGTTTTTACCTGATAAATGGAGGGAACCTGAGAAAATTCAAGGTACCCAGTATCTGTGGATACATTCTCAGTGAAGATCTCAGTCCTCTTTACAGTCATGCTCTTTTCATTGGACTTGATGCTGTCTTTTGGGCATTTGTAATTTAGTGTCTTAATGAAATACAGGAAGACAATATTGATAGCCTAGAGCAAATTTAGGAGATGGTTGTATTTTACTTATGGGAAAACTGAGGTTGTACGACTTTTTTTTTTTTTTTGGTTTTTCAAGACAGGGTTTCTCTGTATAGCCTTGGCTGTCCTGGAACTCACTCTGTAGACCAGGCTGGCTCATGACTTCTAATACTAACATTGTTCTCATTCAGAACCACCACAGACATGTGGTTTGATGACAAGTCACAATCAATATGATTTAACCATTTACATTTTCCTCACCAGCAATACAAAAACTTGCCAGCAAAGGTACAAATGTTGTCCCTACTGCTTGGCATTCCAAGATCCTGGTGCCTACAGGTAAAAACTTCCCAGAACCAACTCACTGTACAGAAAATTTCCTTTTCCCATCTTACTCTGAGTGGGTGGAGAGGGAAAGAACAGGTTACGTTTCAGAGACTCTGCCAGCTGGGCCTGTTCGGAGTCTGATGCTGGTAAGTAAGAAGTCCTCAGGCAATTGGCCCCTTAGCCTAAACTTCTGCTTTCTACATAACTGCTGCAGTCAACTGCTAAGCTGTCCTCAGATACTGGCTACTCCCCCACGTCCAAAATCTCCTTAGTTCTTATGTTGATAGGGGCTGCTAAGTCCCTAGACCAGCATCTGGGCCCAGGCCAACACTCCCACTGACCCTACTTACTTTAGATTACAAAACCCCACTGTAGAATCCAGAACAGCACTAAAGTCTGAGACAATTTCTTTCCTTATAAAATTATAAATTTCATAATGGTAGGTCCCAGTTGAGTACAACCTCAGAGAACTTTCAGATAAAGAATTCATAAGAATGATTATAAGTATGTATGAACATCTCAAAGAAGACAAGAATGTTCTCCAGGAGAACAAATAGAGATGAAATGATATAAGCCAATACAAGAGTTAACGATGAACACTCAGTAAACAAATAGAATTGTTGAAGAAAAGCCAAAATTAAATGATAATGCAAATGAAAAGCTTAATAGGCCAAATAAAATCCTCAATAGCAAGCTACAATAATAGAATGGATCATGTGGAAAACAGAATCATAGATAGAAGACAAGATAGAGGAATAGGATCATTCAGTAGAGGTCAATGATATATATATATCTCCATATCCAAATATGTATATATTATATATGTGTATTTATAATATATATATATATATATATATATATATATATATATATATATATATATCTCAATAGGAACCAACTAAGGATAAAGAGATAATATGGAAGGTTAAAGATTAAGTGGAACAGGAGCAGGGGGATGGAGAACAAGAGGGGTTAGTGAGTGGGTTAACTAAGGATTTCTTTAAAAGCCTTATGGAAGTCTGGAAGTTAGTAAGCTAATTTCAAATCGAGCTTTAAAATATAGTTCAAGTGGAATTACCCTGTGTGGGTGCACATTGCTACTTGAAGAAGACCTAAACCAGGAAATCTATTTGGGAGATTGTGTTTCTCAGAAGTGGTAGAGAAGCTATACCCATCATACGTCCACAATATGGCTGTCTAAACCAAGACAACATCAGGAGACATGTTATCACGAAAGGGAGAAATCTCATAGGTCCCCACCATTAAGCAAAAATTACAGCCAGATGAGGAATGCTGAGAGTGGGAAAAAAATAGTCTTTCCTTGAAATGGAGATCCCTAAATTGTTATATAAAACCAACTGGTCAGATCTGAAATTACATACAGTAAATGGACTGAGATACACACACACACACACATACACACACACACACTCATCACATGTATGCATATATATTATATATCTTTGTGTATATATCATCTATATCTGTCATAAATCTATCTATCTATCTATCTATCTATCTATCTATCTATCTATCTATCTATCTATGTATCATCTAAAATGAAAAAGAGTTCACGAATTTGAGAGAGTAAGGAGTAACATACAAGGAATTGCCTCAGGAAAGGGAGAGAGAAAATGTAATTATATTTAAATTAAAAATAAATGAAAGAAGTGAAAATGTGAGGATCCCTGTGTGTGTATGTGTCTGTGGAATGGGGAACACTCATATTTAGATAAACTTTAGGGCCAATCAGAAAATCCAGCAGCCTTGGAAGATTGAACAATATGGAAGTAGAGACTGACAATCTAAAAATTGTTAGGAGAGTTTTGTTAAGCTTTATGTAAATATACACATTTCAAAATGTGTGTGAGTATGTGCACACTCACATACACACACATTAAATCACATAGAGTGGCTCTAGTGAACTGTGTCATAGCCAAAGACACTATTCTGTGAATGAATTTAGTCATTTCCTTCTTAGACGATAGATTTATGGTCTTTGCTTTTTTTCTCAGGTTTTGATGTCAAAATGTCTGATTTTTTTTTTTAATTTTACATGTGGGAAATTTCAGTTCATGGTTGGGAAAGAATGCATTTAATTTCCTTTTAAAGGGGAAAATTATCTCCATTGCCATCTTTAAAAATTCTTTCATGTTTTGCTAAGATACTTTTCCTGTAACTTCAGGCAGTGATCAAACTGCCAAATTCCAGCGACAAGGATCAGAGAACAAGCACCATCATGGAGCTGCCCGAACATCTGCTTAATTGTATAAAACATGCTTACACTCAGCCACGAGTCCAGAGCAATAGGCTCCCCGATGAAGGGAAAAAAAAAAAATCATCTAAAGCATGACAGCTCCTTTCCAGGAAGACGATGGCTCCGGTTCAAGTTAGGTAATGGAAACACCCCGCGTTACTGCATCTTCCAAGGAAAAGAGCAACCCTTCATTGAGTCTGCTCTCCTTTGAACGTTGTCAAGAAAGACAGTAAATTTTTACTAGCATATATTAATTATACCAACTAAATGGGCTCATTATGACATTTCTGGACATGCGTATAATGTACCTAGGCTTTATTCACCCTCTCTCCCTCTCTAAGCCCCTCACCCACTTGGCTTCCGTAGCTCTAGTAGCGACTTCGGTATTTTGTAACCCACCTATATTGCACCTTTGGGAGAAAACATACAAAACTCTCCTTTGTTAGTCCAGGTCATTCCACTTAACACAATGACTCTCAGGTCCAGCATTTTCCTGTAATGAATGCATTTTATTTGTTTGTGTGACTAAGCAAAACTCCATCATGAACATATACTACCACTGCTTTACCCATTAATCAACTGATAGTTATCTTGGTGGAGCCCAGAGTCTGTCTATTTTCATGATAATCATTAATTTCGACGCATCTGCTTAGAAAACTTGGATTATTTTGGGTATATATTCAGAAGTGGCATACCTGGATCTAATGGAAGTATTATAGCTTTTTCTTAAAAAATTTTTTGAAGACTCAGTATACTGAATTCTATAGTGACTATTCTAATTTAATCAAGGACAGCTTCATCTCATTTAATATTACAAGAAATAATTCAGTTTTTTTTGAAATCATTCTAATGTCCATAGATTATTATTTTCATCACCAGTATTATTAGTGTGTAGGTATATTTTTGTGTGTGTATATTTGTGTGTATGTATGTATACAGTATTTATTTGGTTAAGGTATAGATCTTTTGTTCTTCCTTTCCTTGGAGCTTTTATCAGATCTCAATGCCTTATTCTCATTGACAAAAAGATAATTCAATTAAATAATTAATAAACTTCAGACCTAAACTGACCCACAGATCTGGACTTAATAGATACTCACAGCTGAAAAATATACATTTTATTTACAAGTCCATGGAACTTTCTCCAAAGTTGATCGGATTTTAGGCCATAAACTTGATCTTAATTTTAAAAATGATAAATTATCTTTTGCATCTTGCCAGAGCACAATAAAATAAAGTTAGACATAACATCAAAAGAAAGTACATAAAATTCACAAACACACATGGGGTGAACAGTAAACATGAAGTAGTAAGTGGGTCATTAAAAAAAATGGGGAAGACTGTTAAAAAATACAAAAAATTTAAACAAAAAAAATCAAAACAAAAACAGGATCTTTGAAAATTCAGGGAGAACTTTTAGTTTCTTCCTTTTTATATCCAAAGTGGGATGGGCTGAACTTGGGGCCTTAGGTTGGAGTTAAATCTCCAGTCTACAAATGCTTCTGTTTTAGAAATTTTATTTTTATTTATGTGTATGTGTCTGTGTGTATATATGCCACACAGGTACCCAACGAGGTCAGAAGAGGCTGTTGGCTTCCCTGGAAATGGAGTTCCAGGTAGTTATGTGCCATTCAGACTTTAATGCTGGGATCAAAATTTGGGTTCTCTTGGAAGAACAGCAAGTTCTATTAAGCATTTGGCCACTTTTCCAGCCCCAGAAGATTTTCTGAAATGCAAGTTGTTGCTGTGAATAATTATAGTAAAAAATTAAATAACCTAATTATCTCAGGTAAAACTTGTTGTGTATCTCAAGGTCTTAGAAAAACTGTAACAAGCCAATCTCAAAATAGTTGAGGGAAAGAAATTAGGAAAACTGGAAATGAAAGCAATTGAATGGGAACTAAAACAAAAAGTGAAAAGATGCATGCCACAAGGACCATTGGTTGTCTTAAAAATACAAGTCCTTACAAGATTGACAAGTCCTTAGTGTGTACAGTAAGTAGGACAAGCCCTTAACCAGACTAACCAAAAGCAAGATAAGAAGCAGTATAGAAAAACCAAAGCAGACAAAAGAAACAATGTAGGAATTACCACTACGATACAAATAAGCATTGGGGACTATTTTGAGAAATGATAGTTCATTAAATAAGAAAAGAGAAAAATTTATAAAAATCAAACACAAAATTAGTCAAGAGAATGTAGACTACACATAGTTTTTATGACTCTAGAAGTGCTAAGTTTGGTTCATTTGTTTTATAATATTATATCCTTTTAGATTTTACCCTTGAATAATATTTTTTTTTTCTTCCCAAGGGGAGAAAACACAGATTTATTAAGTAAGGGAAGAAAAATATAATTAGGTGGAAGAGGTCTCGCAGTGACTTTCTTTATCCTTTTTGACTAATTATGCTTAACGTGTGCTTTGTCTTTCAGATTTTATTTGCTTATTAGGCATTTCATTTTCTGAACTCACACGATAGCCACTTCATGTCTTTGACACTGAGGTTATGTTGAGAGTAGAAGTAGTTGGGTCTTGTTTTTTTTGTTTTTATTTGTTGTTGTTTGTTTGTTTTGTTTTGTTTTGTTGTTGTTTTGTTTTGTCTTGTTTTGATTCAGTCTGTCTGAATCTTTCAGTTGGAAAATTTACCTGTGTGTGCTTATGGTTGTTATGGAGAGTAACGTGGACTCCTGTAATGCTGTTGGGTTGATGCTGGTTGGTTTGAGCACCGTTCCTTCCCTGCTTTCTTCCTTATTCATCAAATGCTGAGCCTTAGCTTGTTTATCGAATTGATCATATTTTATTTATTTCCTATTCTGATGTGTTTATCTATTTTTCCCGTGGAATCTTTTCTTGCATAAACTCTTATGATTTATTGCTTGTTTTCATGTGTGCATTATTCCTCTATATGTCTTCGGTACTGTTGGTTTAGTGATTGTAAACTATCTTAGTTTGTACATATTCTAGAATCTCTGTATTTGCTCATTCTCAACAGATTTTTACACAGGTAAAAATATATGGTAATAAAACAATCTTATAAGAGACTATTGGAGCTGTTCTGCTGAGTCCTAAATGGAATTACTTATGAATTTGGGAGAGGGAAACAGAGAAAAAATATTTCTACAAAAGAAGTATATATGATGCTGGGAATAAAACGTGCTGGAGCGACATACTAGTCAAGGACAGCAGAAGTCCTAGATGCCGGAAAAGAACAGGCAATGGATTCTGCTCTAGAGCCTCCATTGGGAAATATCCTTTCTATTTTTTGACTCAATAGCTTGGTGAAAACAGTTCAGTACCCATAGCTTCTAAAAGTGTAAAAGAAAAGTCGACATTAGATTAAACCACCACTTGAATGGTGCTATCTTTCTTCAGGAATGAACAGTAGGGCCAAATACTGCCATCCTTTCTTTGAGAACTAATTAAAACACTTAAGAGTTTAAGTGGTATGCTTGAGAATGCTTCTAGGTATAGTAATATGCTCTTAAGAAATGACACTACCAAGGGCTTTTTTTTTTAAATTTGTTTATTTTACAGGTATGAGAATATAGTTCACTCTCTGTTGACTCATCAGATGTATTTCCTATATGAATATAGCTCTACTGATTGACAGGGCCTTGAAATCCACATTTTCTTTTTTTCTATCACTTAAATGTTACTGAAAAAATTATGACAGATTCTCTTCGAGCATAAGAGTTGGATACAAACCTCCATAGGAAAAATTTTAAATTCTTCCTCAGGGGAATAATGGTATGGCCAATATAACCTGAGGAATTGTTCCATCATTTTTAATCCTCTTATCTGTGTCCAAAAAATTATCTTCCTTATTTTTTTTTTAATGCCAATAGTCTCAGGGTGTATGTTTTGGTGGCAGGCTCCCTTTCTGGAGCATTACAGACAGTCCCAGCTGACATGAGGTCTTCATCCAAAAATGGCAACTTCTTCCTGCAAGCTTTCTCTGTGCAAGCATTGCTGGTGATATTCAGCAGCTCTCCTATGAACTCACACTTTTGGGTTGGCTCTTTCAATGGTATTAAAATAAATTGAATCATGTTTCTGGAATATGTGAACCAAAATAAAAACAGTTGTTCCCTCTCTTCTTTAAAAATTAGGCATGGAGTGGCTGTCATACATAGGGTCAAGGCATCTTAAATTCTATGAGCTTGGGAAGGAAACTGCAGCAGTAGCTGATACACAACTGTTGAAAATACATTAGTAAATGGTATGAGGAGGCTCTAAACCCAGCCATATGAAGGACCCTAGACAGTGGTCCCAATCAGTGGTCAGGAGGGCTATCTCCTTGCTCTGTGGGATAGCAGAACATTGAGCAGTCACTCAGAAGGAAAGGTGTATGCTTCGGACTCCACTAAGTAGATATAACAAACTAAGCACAAGGTATATTCTGATGACTCTGACTTTCGATTTTGCCATATTTTATTGGGTTCTCAGATCTGTGGGTTGTGACCTCTTTGGGGCAGGGTGTTAAAAGGTCATTTCACAGGGGTTGTTGTGTAAGGCCACTGGAAAACACAGATATTTACATTACTATTCATAAGAGTAGCAAAGTTACAGTTGTGAAGTAGTAATGCAAATAATTTTGTGGTTGGGAGTCATAACATGAGCAACTGTATTAAAGGTTAGCAGTATTAGGAAGAATGTGAAGCATTGAGTTAATGGATCACACTAGTCCTATGGAACAAGGGGCTTGGTCACTCCTTGTCTTTGGAGGGAATTTTTGTAGGTCTTAGGTACTTTGTTTAGAACCTGGGAGTTGTACATAGAGATTTTATCCAGATGCCCCTGGGCACTTAGCCTCAGTATTTTTTTTACTTTAGACCACGCCATCTTAGTGATGATTCAGCTGTCCAAGCTCCTTTGCTAGTACAGAAACTCATGGTAGACCCTGATGCCATCACAAGCAGGAGCCATCAAGCATAAAGTATACTAACAACAGCCAAGCATTTCCATCCAGGGAGTGGCCATGGTCTTTGCACACTGTCAGGAAGCCAAAATAGAAAAGAGAAGTTAAAAAGCCTTGAGACATATCATTCCCATCTGGTATCAAATTGTTTTATTGTTTTGAAAATATGTTTTAAATTATTCTCAGGCTTTGTTTGTATCAAGCACAGTAAGACATGCAGATATGCAAATTAAAGGAGGAGGAAGCATAGCATCCACAGGTTAGAAACCAAGCTACTAGAAACAAAGCTACATGATAGAGCTTAAAAAGGGCAGTGAAATGACCTGCACATTTTTTTTAACGTTTGAAGAGAAAGCTCAGATGATATAGGATCACCAGGATTTATGGTTGATTAACAGACCCAACTTGAATAGTTTCAGAAGACCCAAGGGAAAAATGAATGAGCTCAAATTGTACTTTATAAAACTCTACTCACCGTCTTCCACACACCAGGCCAGGATCCAGGTGACTTCAAATCCTTGTACATTGCAAACCTAACACATGATGTCACCGGTACCAGTTTTAAGGCTGGCAATCATTACATAACATTTAAACCTGCAGAAAAGCTAATGAGGAAACAGAAGCAGAAATGGGGGTTCTGGATAAAAGAAAAGTGATTTTCCTAGGAAGGCATTCCTAGCTGCTTTAAATTGTAAGAAAGCCAGTGCAAGAGTGAGCACCAAAGAGCTATGGTCGGCAAGTTAGCCAAAATAACAGGGACTGTGTTGTGGAAGACTAGGTAGGATGCTGGGAGGTTTTGGACTTTTGTTCTCAGTAAGAGAAGTTCTGAAGGATTTTGAGCATTTGAGTGATTGAAGGGTGTTGATACCATTCGAATCTTCATTTTTTTTTTATTTTTAGAATTTAAGTTTCCATTTTTCATTATTTTATTGGTTATTTTATTTATTTATATTTCAAATGTTGCCCCACTTCCCAGTTTTCCATCCACAAGCCCCCTATCCCCTCCTCCCTCCCCACTGCCTCTATGAAGGTGCTCCTCCACCTGCCCACCCACTCCTGCCTCAGCATCCTAGCATTTCCCGATCCTGGTTCATTGAGCTGCCACAGGACCAAGGGGCTCCCCTCCCAGTGATACCAGATAAGGCAATCTGCACCCCTCCCCCCAGCTGTGTACTCTTTGGTCTTCCTGGGAACTCATTTCTTCTCCATCATTTGCAAGTGAGTGTATAGGTAAGTATACATGGTTGACAATCCCTTCATTTTCAATCATTTCATTATTTCTTACTTGCTGTCTGCTCCCTTTGAAACTGTAGCATGAATACTTCCAGGGCTGCCAATTTTCAAGGAACCTGCTTTGAAGCTTGTGGGATATAGAGGTGATAGGAAATTAAGAAGCAGATACAATCCTGGGCATAACTAATTTTCCTGCATGGCACTTACTATGCAGATAGAAAGAGGCTCCTCTGAGGCAGAGAGTAGGCTGAAAATTGAAGGTTGGCATGAGTGGTCAGGTGATCAGTGACGAAAATTCCCTTTTTAGGAGAAAATATACATATAGAAGCTGCTAGTATTTAGCAGGGTGCACACAGAATCCTTTCCCCTTTCTCTAGAATAAGCAAAGCTAAAGGGAGATTTTAGAAAATACAGAAGAAAAGACAAAGCTCTTGTTGGCTCACTTAATTCCCTCTACATTTAATTTTCCTAACTAGGAGAAGACGCCAAATGTACACACTCAATACTTAGAAGGAACACTATTTTCTATGCTTAAACTGTTCATTCCATGCTATAAAAAAACAGGAGAAAATACTCTAGATATTAATTCTAGCCCATAGAGAACAACATCCATTGGAATCTCTTGTCTTATTATGGAGAAAGTATAAGCATTCTGTAAAAGCGCAGAAATATGTTACTGAAATCCCACCCTTGCAACATTTACTACATCACTACATTAACTGTGGCTGAAAAGGACATCTACACACAATGAGGGATTGTTCCAACCTCCCTTGCAAACCTATTCAAGCTGTTACTTCTCTTCTATGTTATCTCCCCAAATGCAGCATATCTCAAGTGCTCCCAGTGACTGAAATGTATGAGATACTGAAGCAGTCATACCTACCGGCAGTTTTGATAGCTAAAGAGTACTGTCTTGTGCTTGGCCAAAATAAACATGAGAGTTTTCTCACAGATCTTTATTTCGGGGAACTCTCTCTCCCAGAACTTGAAAGTCCTTGTGTTTAGATATGAGGATCAGAGGACAGCCATTGTGATCTACATGTTCATTATGTTCTCTTAGACATTTATTAATGCCAGGGAGAGAAAGAGTTAAAATTCTCATCTAGAGGAATTCTAGATTTTGAAAATCTGATCAATAGATTCTAATTACACTTCCAAATACAGTAGACCCACTGTGTATCTACTCAGTGTATCTTCCCTCTTACCATTTGTTCCAGTAACGATGTATGATTTTCTTCAGCAATTGATCTTTCTCAACATATTTTTATTTCATGCTTCATTGAGTTTTATATTTGGGGTGATTTTTAAGCCTTTCTTTAATGGATGCTATTTCAATAGACACAATGAACAAATGTCAACTATATTGTTATGGTTTGAATCTCAACTTTCTACACAGGCTTCTCTATGGAAAGCTTGGTCCCCAGGATGATGACATCATCAGGAGCTGGTGGATCCTTATAGGAGTTGTAGTCTCATAGAAGGTAATGTGGTGCATTTACACAATAGAGTACTACTCAGCTATTAAAAACAATGAATTCATGGAATTCTTAGGCAAATGAATTGAACTAGAAAATGGCACCCTGAGTGAGGAAATCCAATCACAAAAGAACACACATGGTATGCATTCACTGATAAATGGATAATAGTACATGTTCAGAATACCCAAGATACAATTCACAGACCACATGAAGGTCAAGAAGAAGGAAGACCAAAGTGTGGATGCTTTGTTCCTTCTTAGAAAGGGGAACAAAATACTCATGGGAGAAAATACAAAGACAAAGTGTGGAGCAGAGACTGAAGGAAAGGCCATCCAAAGACTGCCCCACCTGGGGATCCATCCTATATATAGTTACCAAACCCAGACACTATTGTTGATGCCAAGTAGTGCCTGCTGACAGAAGCCTGATATAGCTGTCTCCTGAGAGGCTCTGCCAGAGCCTGAGAAATACAGAGGCAAATGCTCACAGCCAACCCTTGGACTGAGCACAGGGTCCCTGATGGGGTGTCCAAAGGAGGAGTTAAAGGACTGAAGGAGCTGAAGGGGTTTGCAATCCCATAGGAAGAACAATAATATCAAGCAACCAGACCCCCCAGAGCTCCCAGGGACTAAACCACCAACCAAAGAGTACACATGGAGGGTTCCATGCCTCCAGCTGCATATGTAGCAGAGAATGGCCTTGTTGGGCATCAATGGGAGGAGAGGCTCTTGGTCCTGTGCAGGTTCGATGCCCCAGAGTAGAGGAATTTGAGGGCTGGGAAGTGGGAGTGGATGGGTGTGCAGGGGAACACCCTCATAGAAGCAGGGGAGGGTGATGGGATAGGGGATTTCTGGGGGCTAGTGGGAACTGGGAAAGGGAATAACATTTGAAATGTAAAAAAAAAAAAAACCAATCCAATAAAATAGCTTAAGAAAAAAGGTAATTATTAGATGAAATGCATGACCCTTCAAAAAATAGTGAGGTCACTTCCTCCTTTACTTTCATTTCTTAAATGCCCTGATCTGATAAGCTTTGGACATTACATACGCCTGATACTTGCCATGTCATATGACCAGAGTAAGGAACTCAGCATCCATGAACTAAATAGTTGAAATCAATAATTCTTTATTTTAAGGTTCTTACCTCAAGCATGTTGTTATAGTAAAGAAAAGCTAATCTATATAAAAAGAACAGGAAATCACTGCAGCAGCAAGATAGTTTAGCAGGTAAAGGCACCTGACACCAAGCTTGCCAACCTCTGTGTTTGATCTCTGGGACCCCTAAGGTAGAAGGAGAGAACCAAGTAACCCCTAAAAGCCCTCCTCTGACTTCCACATGTGCCAAAGTGTTCATGTCTACACACACATCCATTTCTAAAAAATAAGTAAGTAAAATATAAATTAAAAATATAGTAAACATGAAAAGTGTTGTGGATAAAAATAGACTGGCTTGCAAACCTGAAGACTTATATGGGGAAGCAGTGGCTGTTGGGTCTGGAATCAGCTCCTTTGCTGTGAAACTCGTCACTCCCTGCCTCCCGAAAAAGAGCTTTCGGAGCAAGTAAAGTACAGGGTGAATAGCAATAGCCAAATTAGTAGATCAACCAATATGAAGTGATGTCCACTTAACTGTCTATTGAACTGATTTTGCAGTTCCTGATTTTGCAGGAATGAGAATTTGAAAATAAACAAAATAAAGAATGTGCTGATACATAAATATCTAAAGGAGAAATGGCCCACAGTATAATATTTGGCCATAACTACTTCTCACTTCTTTCTTCATAACTTTCCCCCTTTCATGCAGGGTAAGCCTCGTCAGTCGTAAGGTTCAGCCAGGAAAAGCCTATCCACATGACTCTGTTCAATGGAGAGAAAGAGTTAGCCCATGTGTTTTGACCAATGAAGCCATATTTTCAGCACAAGTAGATCTTGTTAATTTGTGTGTTTTCTTTGGTTCATGCATATAAATGAAAAAAAAAAAAGGTGTTTGAAGGATTAAACTGAAATTCCAAAGTATTCCCTGAGAAATGCTGCTAAAAACAATTCTCATACTAGATGGGTGGGTTAATAGTTTTTCTTTGATTCTAAGGACCTGCTCACTGTTGACTTCTGTTTGTTGTTATTCAATGTTTGTAGCAGGAGGATTGTGTTTGTGTGGTTCACATTTAGCCATCTCCGATTTTAGACCCAAAAGGGACCTCAGAAAACACGGTGATTTAAAACACCTGAACTCAGCCTTCGAGGAAAGGAGTCTGGAAGAGCTGTCAAGCTGGGAAAGTCTTAAGAAGAATCTCTGTATAATGGCATACAGCATCATCTTTCCCTAAGGATAGGAGAAATGGAAAATATATTACTTTTTCTCTGAGTAGCTCTTGGCAATGCACCACGAATGCACTTCATTAAAAAAAAAAAATCTCAGTACCTCAATTGCACAGGCTGGGATATGTAATACATATGTTGATGTTGAGGGTCTAAGGGGAGGAGTTATGTAGGACTGTCCCCTGGGAAACCTTCTTAGAAAGACATTTGTAGAAATAGGCTTTCTTGAATTCTCACATGAGTCTTCAAAATCCACAGTCACTCAACTCCATGATTCTGTTTTATCTTCTTCCTCTGTCCTCCATCTTCTCCTACCTCAAGTGATGGGAGATATTTAATATTTTTTACCCGACTTTGGAAATGTAAAGTCTGACAATCACTTAGGTTACATGCCCCAGCACAGTCTTTGATGCTGAAGTTAGAACTGGGAATCGGTGCCACCATCAGAGAGTATAGTCTGGGGCGAGCAGAGGCTGGGAGAGAATGATATTGGGTAGGGCTTGTGACCAAAACTAGAACTTAAGTGCTGTCATACAACCAAACCTATTTCCTCAACAACCAATGCACTCCAGAAATAGGATGTAACTGAATGTGTCTAAGCTTGTAGGTAAAAGAGCTGAGGCTTAAAGCAAGTAGATTTTGCTTCCCCTGGAGCAGAAGCTATTGGTCCTTGTTGCATATTTTTTTCTCTTCTTTGATAAACTCATGTCCTGCACCAGAATTTTCAGGGACAGCAGCCATTTAGGTTGGGAGGCCTGCATAACAGCTTTCACATAAGCACATAGGCCCTGGTGGATGATGGGAATATTGATGTTCTGAATTTAGTTTCTGCCCTGGGGAACTCTGAGGTTCACATCACATATTCTCTGGGGTCAAGCACTGATTTATGACAACAGTTGTATTGTCTCTCATCCAATTACTTATCTTGAGATCAACACACATTTTTGACTCATTGCATCCTTCCAGAGAAACTCAAACAAGGAAGCCCTATGGGTCTATACTTTTCAAAAGCATCATGGAATCTAACTAATCACTCATACTTAGGTGTGCTGCCTTGCAACCTCCCTACTTTATCTCCGTTCTTTCTTCTGGATCCTTACATCTCCATGCTCCATGTGGCCATGGCCTTCTGCTCCTAGCTGTTACCCATCTCATTTTTCTCTTAGAAACATGATACTGATTTTGTTTCTACTCAGGTATTGGAAAGATGCTAATGAAATTAAAACAAATTAATAATAGACACGAGTGACTGAAAGCTGTGCACCGTCAAATTTGTGTTTCAAAATAATCAGTGTTCGTTTGTTTGTTATTTATGAGCATCACGGGGTCTTAGGTTTGATATAACTTACAACATTGAGTATTCTGGACATGTGATAGTTACAGGAACAGAGGAAAGAGACAGCACCTCCTTAAGGAAGGTTAAACCACCCGTTTTCCCAAGAAATGTCTGTTTGTTTTCCTTCCAGATTCATTCCAATATCCCTCCCTTAGTATCCTTTAGATTACTTTTCTAATAATTTCCCCAACTTTCAGAATAACCCTTTAAATGTAAAAATAAAGAAATATGAATATTTGAAAACTATTTTGTAGATATAAAATCTAAAATATTTGAAATAAGAAGACAGTATTGAAAGCCACATATAAGGACAACTTGCCATGGTGCCCGTGGCTGATTCCTGGACCACTAATCATTCTGTCATTCGTGGATCTTACTCCCTTTTCCTATGCTGATGTTGACATCCTCTCCTGTTTTAGCTTAGACTCACCTTGTCCCATTTAGGGATTCTTCCTGACGTTGTAAGTGAGAACTATGATGAGCTGCAGAAGATAAACCACCTCTGACCTGACATAAAGATGGTCTTGCCCATGTTTAAGCAGACTCAACAGGAAGAAACACCCCAGAAAAGACAAGAAGCCCTTGGGGAATCTCCGCTTTCCATTGCTGTGAAGGCAGGAACCATTTGCCCAAGACTAACGGTGGCTCCGGGCCAGAAGCATTTCAATCGTGAAGAACTTTCTTTCGGCACTGCTCACATATCTCCTTCGCCCCCGTGCCTTATACCTTTATTAAGTTTGGCTTGTTTTCCTCCTCAAGGTGGATGGGAGGCAAGGAATTGCTGCTCCCCACCTGGATGTTAGACCATAACTATGTCCTAAGGGAGAGCGGCACATTTCCAACAGGACCATCAGCAGCCAAAGCATTGTAATCCACATGGCTTTGCGCAAGAAGGAAATAAATCACGCTTCACACCTGGTCCCGCCTGTTTATTAGGAGCTATTTGCAAAGCATCCAGCTCACGCTCACATTTTCTGTAGTTAATAATAGCACTTTCTTTCCTGGAACGAAATTTCCCTAAAACTGAGATTATTTAACTTCATAATGTGCTTTAGTTATGATTACGGTTTAGAGACAAGAAAATAAATAAAGTGATCCAGAGAATTAATGACAGAAAGGTCATCAGTGCAATGCCAAAGGAGTTTAGAGAGTCCCACTTCCTCCCCCAAAAAGCCCTTGTCAGGAGCTGCAAGGGGTCTGCGGAGAGAAGAAAACAGGCACGATCTCAGCATGAGTTATATATGACATCACTCTCTGTGCCTGTGGCTACTTACTCCCATTCATTTCTCATTCAGTGCTCCCCAGCCTATGATAGACCTGTTACCAGATGCTAGTTGAACCACTGGAGAGGAATTGTCTCAATGTTGATTAAAACTGCTTAGCAGTCATGAAGTCCCACCTCTTTTTGGGGTGCCATTGGCAACTGAACAATGCTATGGGATGGAGAGTCAGATTTCCTTCAGGGACATAGGACCTGAGAGACAACCCAGTAGATGGTCCTATAGTATAGGATTTGTGGCCATGCACATACAGACAACAATGGACTCAGTGAAGTGTATTTTTGAGTGTGTGTGTGTGTGTGTGTGTGTGTGTGTGACAAAGAGAGAGGGAGAGAGAGAGAATCATAGGTGAATTGGGAAGAAAAACATAAGAGTAAGGATTAGGGAGGGATTGGATAAAGAATGGAAATGGTTTTGATCCAAAAACATTCTATGCATGTATGAGTATTAAATAATATATTAAAAAATAGATTGCTTGGGAGGAGAATGCATGTGCAAAACTCTGTTGGTAGGAGTATGCTCTGTGTTCATAATTAGCCACTGGAATAAATCTGTTGAAAATGTTCTTTCTTTTTTTAATTAAAAAATTTTTATTGGATATTTTATTTATTTACATTTCAGGTATTATCCCCTTTCCCCTTCCCCCAGAAACCCCCTATCCCAACCCCTTCCTGCTTCACTCACCTACCCCTCCCCCTCCCCCTCCCTGTCCTCGAATTCCCCCACACTGGGGCATCCAGCCTCCACAGGACCAAGGTTCTACTTTCCCACCAATGCCTGACAAGGCCATCCTCCTATTGACTAAACTTAAAAAAAAAAAATGGTCCTAAGTGAGCACTGACTTAGAGGCAACAATTAACCAAGATCAGAGTGAAAACTAGAACAAGGGCCTCTCATTTGCAAATTGAATGCTCTCTTCTAGGAACTGTGATGCTGGAGGCGTCTAGACCTGCAGCCTACTTCAAGTCCAGACCAGGAAAATATGAAACCGAATATCTATCAGAAAATGATAGAAATGTATAGAAAGTAACAGGCATAACCATACTGCACATGCATATCTCAGCCAAGTAATATATGTACCAACACTAGTATGGATCAGAAAGGTAAATACTCCCTACGTTGCAGCAATATCTAATATCATCAGCTCTTGCAACTCAGGACACCATTTTACCACTAAAGCATTCTGAGTTTAATTGCTATTTAAATGTTATTTCCTACAACTCAATGGAGGAAATAAGAATGTCTGCTCAAGTCATCTCCCATAGTGGTCTCTTTTGTAGATCACACTAGAGCACTACCTTTTGAACGATCTATGTGAACAGTTAGCCAGTGTCTGCCTTCTTCAGTAGGTATTAAATGCCATGTGTTCATGGATCAAATTTCCTTTTGTCTTTTTATTGCATATTTAACTCATAGCAACCTATCTGATCCATTGCATCAATAGGACAATATGAAGTAAGGTAATAAGAAATACCACATTTAAAACCAGAAACTCGATTTTTAAATAGCAGTTAAATGAATTAGTTAACATCTCTACACTGAGTTTTCTAATCTGTAAAGACATGATTGTTATAACTAAGCAATAGATTCTTTCTGTCACCACTCCTATAACAGGGTGCAGTGTTGTGAATAGGGGCATTGCTTCATTCATAAAAGAACCTTCTCCCAGTCTCCACAAGTTTATACTTCCTAATTATTTTTGAATTAAGGTTACATAGATCAAGTAAATCTATTCTTCCATTCACTTTTTACTGAGTAACTACTATGTGCTAAGTACTGCTCTATTCATCGGTGACATAACAAGGAACACAATCAAGGCCATCCTCATAAAGTTTACATTTTAATAGGAAAGGTAGGTAAGCATGTAGGTTGGCAGAGGTAGACACATAATGGACAAACTAGACAATACATTACAGTCTACAAAATATTGTCACAGTTAGTTCAAGAGATAAAATCTTCTCAACCCTTGTGATGGACTAGGAGAATGTAATAGAAACACCCTTGTGATTTGGGAGTATCCACATAATATGGGAAAGTAACAACTTTATCTCGCTGTTTTAGAAGTCAACCTTGAGTGTCTCTCAATGACAGTCACTCGAACAACTGGAGAGTGAGAAGACACCTGAGGGATGATAAATGTGTTCCAACTGACAGTGAAACAGGAGTGAGCTATTTTCGTAGGCTATTTTTTTTTGAGGCTATTGGTACAGTTTACTAATTTAAGAGTGTATCCTCTTAAGTGAATTTAAGTAACTCAACAGAACAATCAGGCCCTGCCATCCAGTGACATTAAACAACAGCAACTGTGGTTTCAGTTACTGAATTCTTGAAGAGCCTTAGGCTTACCTACAAAGCCAAAGACTAATGTTCTGAAGGTGGAATAAAGCAGGGTGATGAGCCAAAGAATCTGAGGTGTGGGGAGCCGACAGAAGGTGGCTATCATTCTTGCAGCCTGTATACCCTGACACGAGGCTTATTTACAGTAGCCTACAAAAGCTGAGCACACTCTGATAACATCTTGTTTTAGATACCCAGGATTTTCCCTTGGGTGTGTGAGACTTAAAGGTGTGATTTAGAGCTGAGACTTAAGGGCATGACTTAGAGGCGTGGCTTAGAAGTGAGACATATAAAAGGAAAGAGGCAGACAGAAGAGTTCAATACAATTTGGAGTAGGTATTAGGCATTGAGGAAGAAGACACTTGGACTAGAGAACTCAGAGGAAGAAGAAGTATTAGGCACTTGGAACTTGGAGGCACTAGGGACTAGGAACTCAAGACTTGGGACTTGGACTAGGAAGAGAGACTGAAGAATAAACGGGATTGAATCACACTCTGTCTGGTCTCCATTCTTCGCGTCCATCCTCACCTCACTCTCTTTCGTGTTGAACCCCGACCCGTGGACCAGAGCAGCTTGGGGCAGTGCAGGCTCTAACAATTTAGCCCCTAAGGCTTTTGGCAGTGAGGGTTCCAACATTGACAGAGCGGTCTGCAACATTCTGGTCCCCAAACGTGGGGCAGCTTGGGCTGCAGCACTGAGGGAAGATGGAAATTTTCTTTTTTTTTAATTGGTTATTTTATTTATTTACATTTCAAATGTTGCCCCCCTTCTAGGTTTCCCCTCCAGAACCCCCATCACATCCCCCCTTCCCTTTGCCTCTATGAGGATGCCCCCCACCCATTCCTGCCTCACCACTGTTAGCACAAGCCCTAAGAACAATAATTAATAAATGTGGCCTCATGAAAACAAAAAGTTTTTGTAAGGCACACAGGACATCATCAATCAGATATAGCAGTGCCCTACAGAATGGAAAAAACATTTTTACCAGCTCCACATCTAATAGACGGCTAATATTCAAAACATATAAAGAATGCAAGGAAAATAGATATCAACACACTAGATAATGCAATTAAAAACTGGGGTACATATCTAAACAGAATTTTCAATAGAAGAAATTCAAGTGGCTGAGAAAATTTTAAAAAATATTTAGCATCCTTAGCCAGCAGAAAAAAATGTAAATCAAAACTACTCTGAGATTCTTTGAGATACTTTGAGATTTTATACTTGCCAGAATGGTTAATATCCATAGCACAGGAATAGCTTATGTTGGGAAGGATATGGAGTAATGGTTCCATTGCTGGTTGAACTGTAAACTTGTACAGGCACTATGCAAATCAATTTATCTATCTCAAGTTCCAGCTATCCACTCTTGGTCATATACATAAAGAATGTACCACATTGAACCACAAAGATACTTACTCAGCCATTTTTATTGCTGCTTTATTTATAATAGCAAAAAAAAAAAAAAAAAAAAAAAAAAAAAAAAAAAAAAAAAAAAAAAAAAAAAACCCTGGAAATAACCTAGATGTTTCTCAACAGCATAGTTAAAGAAAACACACATTTAAGCAATGTAAATATTACTCAGCTGTTAAAAAATGACATTATGGAGTTTGCATGCAAATAAATGGAACGAGAAAAAAATTAATCGGAGTAAGGTAACCCAGACTAAGACAAATAAATATAGTATATATTTAGTTATATGTGGATATTAGTCATTAAATAAATGATAAGGAAGCTACAATCCATAGTCCCAAAGAAGTTAGGTATAGAAGAAGGGATTAGAGAAATACATCCCTGGGAGAGAGAAATAGAATAGATTTTATGTGTGAACTAGAGATTAGGGATATGGGAATGAGAGGATCAGGTAAGAAGGGGAAAGGGAGATGGGGTCAAGGAAGGTGAGGCAGCTTGAATTGAGGGGCATATGAGGGTGATATGACTGTCTAGTGCAGTAGAAACCTTGTACCTCTGAGAGGTTCCACACAGTAACTGACCGACACAGAAGCAGGGACCCACAGCCAAACATTAGATGGAACTCAGTTCTTGTGGAAGAACTGAGGGAAGGACTGAGGGACCCAGATGGGATAGGGACTTCACAAGAAGACTAACAGAGTCAACTAACCTGGACCTTTGGTGGCTCCCAGAGACTGAACCACCAAAAAGCAAATGTGAACTGGTTGTACCCCTCCCCCCACCACCTGCACATATGATGCAGATGTGGAGTTTGACCTTCTTCATGCAGGTTCCCCAACAACTGTAGCAGGTCTTCCCTGACTCTGTTGCCCACATATGGATCCTGTTCCCCTAACTGGGCTGCCTTGTTTTCCCTCAATGAAAGAGGATGTGCCTAGACCTTCAGTGACATGATGTACCAGGGTGGGTTGGTACCCACCAGGGGCCCCCTCCTTCTCCAAAGAGAAGGGGGGGCAGATAGGGGAGGGGGAAGGGAAGGATGCACTGGGGTGTGATCTGTGATTGGGATGTAAAGTGAATAAATAAATTAATTAATGAGAAACATGGAAGTGATTCTAATGAACTCTCTGAATAATGAGAGATATTAACTTCCCATATCTTGTCACCAAGTGAAGCTTCCAGTACCAGGGCCACATTTATTGAGTTTCTGGTCAAGTGGTCCCATGGAAATCCCCAAACAAACCAGGCAGTTTTGAAGACAGTAGGCTGTTCTCTGAAAATGGACAGCAAGGCCCCATCACCAAAGACCACACATACCCTACTCATTGAACATGGGGAAGTTAAGCTGGTGCCCACATCTAGCCTTCACTTCTACCTTCTAGACTCTTTGGTTTGGAGAGATACTTTGTATGCTACCCAAAGGAAAATGTACACCACAACCCCAGGCACAAAACCTTTGACCTATAATCTGTCCTGCTGACAAAATATGCTCAGGTGTTGTTAGCACTGAACTTGTAGGAGTAGCCAATCAATATCTGATTTGACTTAAGGCCTACTCCCCAAGATGGAACCCATGACTGACACTGTTTGGATGGGCAAGAACCAGAGATTAGATAGTCTAGACACCTAGGATAAAACCAAGTATTACTGCTTTATATAAAAAAGTTAAATAAAAAGTAACATTAAACAACTCCTGAAAATATTCTGCAATATTCATAGATGCTTTATTCAGCCATCATCAGAGAAACTTCATCCTGCAGCAGAAGGAACAAATACAAAGTCACAGCCAGACTGATCAGGTACAGCGAGAGACCTGGAAACATACAGCGCTAAAAGGGTGTCTCCATCAAATTCTTCCTCTCAGTGCTCAGGGAATCTAGCAGAAGAGGAGGCTGAAAGAGTGTGGAGGCCAGAGGAGATGGAGGATGCCAGGAAAACTGGTCCTCTGTATCAACAGGATCCATGCACATATGAGTTCACAGAGACTAAAGCTACAAGCACAGAGCTGATGTGTTCTTGCACTAGATCCTCTGCATACATATTGTAGCTTGGAGTTTAGTATTTCTGTGGGCCTCCTGAGTGTGTGAACTAGTGGGTCTCTGTAATGTGGAATATTAAGAAAGCAATCCACGCTACTACCAGCAATACACCGACGGACAGGCTGGCCTGTTCTCAGCCCTGCAGTCTCTGACCTGGAGCTTCGAAATCTCTACACTTGGCTTGCTAAATTCCCATGGTGGATTGCCGCCATGCCAGCCCCATGCTTCAATCCCACAGCTAGATGGGATGCATTTCTTTGCAAACCCAAGCTTTGCTGTGTACCTTTTTCTCTGGAACCCTGTTGAGTCTCTGCTTGAAAGAAAACATCACACAAACTTAGTCTAGAATCAACAGGTAACACAATCTTTGGGAGCAGCAACTGGTATCCTAATTTGCAAGCTATTCTAAGTTACACATCCTCTGGTAGGAGATCACGGTGAATCTGCCACCTGAACCAGCGGCCTCCACTACCTACAGTTTGTCCTCCATTAACCCTTTCGTCCAAAAGGTAAATATCCTTCTCTTGCTACCCAATTTCTATCTCCCACACGGATGTCCCGCCTATTTGACCAGTGATAGGTTCCTTGAAATCTTTATTCAATAGGGAAATGTTCACCGGAAGTCACCTGAGTACGGTGATTCACTCCTCCCTCCAGGCAGCTCCTCTTGGAGAAGCAGAATTAACATTAAAATACAAACAACACCAGGGAAAGCCACAACAGAACAGGTCTCTGATTCTTCTGCCTTCTCTTGGGGCTCTTTTCCTGAAGTTGGTTTTCTTTGTCCAACTTTGATGTGATTTTTGTCGTTGTTGTGTTACTTTATTATATTTTAAATTTTATTATCTCTTAGAAGATAAGGAGTGAATCTATATGTTAGGAGAGGTGGGTGGGAGAAACTGGGAGAGGTAGAGGAAGAGGTAACTGTAATAAGGATATGTTGTATAGGAAAAGAATATTTTTAATAAATAAATGAAAGAAAATAGATTTGTTTTCTTACATAGCATATTCTGATTACCACTAACCTCCCTACACTCCTCTCAGGTCATCTTAACCACCCCTCCCATCTGGATGTATCCCTTTCTATCTCTCATTAGAAAACAAGCATGCTTCTACAGAATGGTAATAAAATGAAATATAATAATGTAAATTATAACCAACACATAGGTTGTATGTAGACTTTGGAAAATACTTTCTTTATAAGTTAACACATTGGTATTAGATGAAATAAACAGAGAAAAGCCCAATAGATGTCACAAGAAACAGCTTAGATCTTACACACATACAAAATTCCCATAAAAAAAAACCCACTCATTTGGAAGCTATAGTATATATACAATGTACCTGTAGGACAAAAGGGAAATGAAAATTATAAATAAAATAAATCAGAAATACTAATATTTTTTAAAAGAAAGAGTCATTATATGATAGTATGAGACAAGAAACCTTCAAAGATGATTTTTGTATTCATTTTCTGTTGGCTATACACTGCTTGGCATTCAGATTACCCACTACAAATTATGAATGGTTTGTTTCTCCAGTGAGACTCAATGTTCATTTCCAAGTGATTATCAGTTGGAGATTCCTTCTGAGTTAAGATTGTAGGCATGTGTCTGTATCTTTTTTCAGCTCTAGAACCTAAAGTAGGGCAGACCCATGTAGGTCCTGTGGATGCCCCTTCAGTGTTCGTGAGTTTATATGTGCATAGATCCTGTTGATTTAGAGGGTTTTGTTTCCCTGGTGTCCTCTATTCTCTCTGGCTCTTACACTTTCTGCCTCCCCTGTGGTAGGGTTCCCTGAGCACTGATGGAGACAATTTGATGGAGAAGTCCTATTTAGGGATGAGTGTTTCAAGATCTTTCACTATTCTAGATATTTTCTATTGCAGGTTTCTGTATTTGTTCCCATCTGCTGCAGGAGGAAGGTTCTCTGGTGATTACTAAGAAAGAAGAATGTTATTAGGAGGTATTTTATTGCTAAAATCCTTTAGCAGAATAGTAACTAATATGTATTTCTTAGATGCAGCCAATGGATGAATCCTATTTTACTATTGATTCTGTTAGTCTATTTTGTTTATTAATGTTTGCGGACTTGATGTTGAGAGGTAACAAGCAATGTACATTTATACCTGTTATGTTGTTGTTGTGATAGTGGCAGTGGTGATGGTATGTGTGTGTTTTTTCATTTTTGATCAGCTGATTTGTAATTACTTATTCATTTTTTCCCCATGAGACTGGTGCAGAGTCACACGGGGAAAGCGGGATTCGAACTGGGAGAGAGAGAGAGCAAAGGGCACCGGTTCGCCCTCTGCAGGCTGGCGCCTAAGCAGCTGCGCCACTGCTGGCTTGCTTACTTATTCATTTTATTTTCCTGAATGAGGTCAGCTTCTTTTTGTTCAAGTTTTTCTTCTACTGCCTTTTATAGGGCTGGATTTGTAGATATATACTGCTTAAATTTGGCATCATCATGAAATGTTTTATTTTCTTCATCTATTGTAATTAAAAGTTTTGCTGTGTACAGTAGTCTAGGCTGGCATCTGTGATCTCCAAGAGTCTGTAGAACATCTTTTCATGCCTTTTGGGCCTTTAGATTCTCCATTAAATCATGCGTTTCTCCTTTAGAGATTTTCCATTAAACCATCTTCTGGGTCTTTAACCTGTTAAAAATATCTTCTGGGTCTTTAACCTGTATTCTGTATCCTTTCTCTATTCCTGTTATTCTTAGATTTAGTCTTTTCATAATGTCTCATATTTTCTGTATTTTTTTTGCTAGGACTTTTTTATTTTAACATATTTTATTTGACAGATATGTCCATTTCTTTTATCATATCTTCAATGCTTATGTTCTCTCTGCCATCTCTTGTATTCTGTTATTGAAGCTGGCCTCTGAGGATCCTGCTTGGAAATTTTTAATTTCCAGAATTTTTTTCATTTTTGGCTTCCTTTATTAATTTTTATATTCATTTTAATTCTGGAACATTTTTATTTATCTCCTTTTTTGTTTGTGCTTTATAGATTTTTTGAAGGATTTATTTTCTTTTAATGACCACTATTATTATTATTATTTTAAGGTTTTTGTCTTATGCTTCAGCTATAACCTTTGTTGCAAATTTTAAGACCTACTTTGGTAGGCTTGATGGGTTCTAGTTGGAGGAGACATATTATCCTTGTTCTTATTCATTTCTGATTTTTTGTTTATTTGTTTGTTTGTTTTAAGCTGGGGGTCTAGAAATATAAGTTTGGGAAGATTGTAATTCTAAGTACTGATGTGTGGTCTTGACTTTGCTGGGTGGATGTTTTGTTCTTTGGTTTCTATTGTCCTCTTTGGCACTTAAGAGAGTGTTTTACCTGTGTATTGCCGTTAGGAAAATTTGTTTGAGATGCTAATAGGTATGGCCAATGGGTTTCTGGAATTCATTTATTCCTAGGTATTAAGAGATGATACATAGGAATGTGTATAGGCTAGTGGAAGGGGGATTGAGGGAATCCACAAGAGGGAGAAAATCAGGATGTTTCACCAGGATCTGTTTAGTCTCCTAGGAACATGGGCATAGAAAGTGAGTAGAGTCCACTACAGGTAGAGAGTTGGGGATGAAAGTATAGAATTGAATATGGAGGAGAAAAGGAAACATACAAATCTGAAAATCACCTACCTGCTTAGCTGGTCCTCTTGCTTCCCTGGCAGGGTTGACTGGTGGTTTACCAGGGACAGCCTGCTGGATTTGGGGCCTGGCACAACAGGATGAGTGGGAAGGAAGGTTGAAGATTTGAGTGATCTGCTGGAGATAGGCGCAGAGAGGAGAGGTAGGCTGTAGCCATTGTACTGCTACAAATCATGGGATGAGACAGGGGGATTGAATTTGGGGAAGAGGAAGGAGTGCTGAAAATCAGCAGTAAGTAAGCAGTAAGACCATTCCAACCACTGCTTCAGTGGTTGGAATGGTCTGTGGCTTCTCAAGAATTTCCCCTGTCCTAGGAGTTGTGGACAAGGATAATGGGATGAGTGGAGGGAACATAGTTTGGAGGGAAATCTCTGTGTGTTTGACTAGAAATGAGGTTAGGGAGAAAAAGAAGTCTGAAACAGTGGTCTGCTACAGGGCTAGTGGTTCTAAAGGGGGGGTGGGATTGTATTTGGAGGCAAGAAGGGAAAAATGATGATCTACAGTTAGCCTTACCTATTTTTTTTTTCTTTTTTCCTCTGAAGGAGGCCTGCTCCCAAGGAATGGAATGTCTGCTAGTGTTAGAAGTTGAAATAATGAAATGATTCAGGTATGAAAGGCTGGAGACCATCTCCATGGTCTATGCAATATGGGGCCAAAGAGGAAGGAGAGAATACAGTATGTGCTCTACCACAAAGCTTAGGAATACACAGGATGATAGCATTTAGTGGAGCAGAAGGGGAGGTGAAGATTGGCAGGTAGGCTTCCCCAGAGTAGTGAAGAAAAATTTTGTAAGCAAAGCACAGCAAACCCTAAAACCTCGAGAGAAGAACCAACTGAATGACGTGAGGTCACGATCCAAGGCTGGAGGTTGGGGGTCTTGGTGTGTAAGACCCTGTAAAGTATTGCAAGGATGCTGAGTTTTCATTTTTCCCAAATATACTGGAAAACCATTGGAGAGTTTGACAAGCATCTACTTAAGCATTCAGCAAGAAGTTCATGCTCCAAATACCCTTTTTCCATGGCATCTCTCAGTATCTGTGAGTATACGTCACTGGGTATCTTTCTAGTCCGTTCATTTTGTTACAAATGACAATGTTTTCTTCTATTTTAAAGCTGAGTAGTATCTGTACATAAGCCACAGAGTATTTGTTTATTAATCCATTTATGACCACTAACATTGAATTTTATATTTGATTTTTGTGAATAAAATTGCAATGTATATGAGCAAATGCAGTCATTTTACAAGGATTTTAATATGAGGAAATTTCATAGGAAATTGAGATTTTCAGGTTCTTGAATTCTTCATTAAAGAGCCAACATCACAAGGAAACTTTCTTCTCCCTAAATATTTCTCAGTCAAGCTCAGCTTCAAGTAACAGAGGCAGCATCTGTGGATGCTGACCAACACAGGTTGTATGTAGACTTTGGAAAATACTTTCTTTATAAGACTGAAAACATTGGTTCATGATACAGTCTTAAGAATTATAGCATATGGCACAGAATTGTCTGCATCAAAGTAGTTCCTTATTATTAATCATTTTGTTTCTTTATTTTTAGTTTATGTTCTAAACAGGGAATAATCAGAGATGCTGAAAAGAACACAAGCTCAAGAAATATACCTGAGTCTCCTGAGAAACAAAAAGCAGAAAATAGGGAGTTAGTTCTAGTTTGCTAGAAGTATTCTAGCTTGCTTGCAAGTACTCTGATAAAGAGTGACCAAAAGCAACTTGGAAAAGGAAACAGTTTGTTTCACCTTACACTTGCAGTTAACAATTTACTAGTGACAAAAATCAAAGAGGGAACTCTAGGCAAGAACCTGGAGGGAGAGGGACCATGGCACAATGGAACTTACTGGCAGATTCTCCATGTTTTGCTCAGCTTACATTCTTATACAATGTAGGACCACCTTTCTAAGTATGCCACCACTCACAGTAAGCTATGTTCTCCTATATCAATTGTTAATAATTAAAATTTTCATAGATATCATCACAAGCCAAACATAAGGAGTCAATTCCTTTTCCCATTTACCTCATTTGTGTCAGGTTAAGAGTAGTTAACCGTCATAATTAGGGTGGGCAATTGGTCTTTGAATTGGTCTTGCCTTGAGGTGTATGCTTGAGCATGTGTTTTATCTGTCTATTCTGTTATCTTAATAACTTGACATCAGCAAATAGAGCAGTAATTCTCAATCTTCCTGATTCTGCCACCCTTTAATACAGTTCCTCATGTTGTCCTGACCCTCAACTATAACATTATTTTTGTTGCTACTTCATAATTGTAATTTTACTATTGTTATGATTTGCAATATAAATAGTTTTGGAAATAGAGGCTTGGCAAAGGGGTCACAACCCACAGGTTGATAATTGAGCATTCAGAGTCCACAGTCCAAAGGACACTGGATGGTCTATCTTAGTCAAAGACTTGCTAGCAAAAAGTTAAGATAACTAGAAGCCTTTCATTGTAAGGGCAGATTCTTAGGATCTATTTTTTAAATGGCTCACCAAGATGCGGATGGGTTCAAGAAAGAGATAACTGACATTTTTTGAACCACTCAGAAATTTTAATAATAGTGAAAGAATGCATACGATGTGTTCTAAGTTAGATTTTATTTGAAATTAAAACAAATTAGGAAGGAGTCCACAGTGTTCTTCTTCAGTCATTGTGGTCTCCTGGCTTTCTGGAGGCTGGTAAAATGTGGTTGGAACATTTGAGAATTCAGTACATATTTTCTTCCTTAATTCCAATTATAGATGAATTTTACCATCTGTGTATGAAGTGGTGAGGGGAGAGGAGCCACTCTAGGATGCAGAACTTTGCTTTTGTCTGAATATGATCACTAGGTTTTATCTGAAGAAGGGAGTCCTCTGCAGGGTGGTTTTGCCTATGTATAGTAGTCTGGAATACAGGCTTTTGTTCTTGGGAATCTGATTTGTATCTGACTTGAGTGTATATCTCAGTTTCAGACTTATAATAAACCACATGAGATAAGAAAAAGCCAGGGTTGGATCTGCCACATGTTTCCTTTCTTCTCTATAGTGGTGTGATGGGGTGGGGGGCTATCAGCTACTCCAATAGCTAAAGATGTTCATTTTAACTAGATTAACAGTAAATTTTGCTTAATAGTCTCATTCTTTGGTTGAAAGCAGAAATGCCTAAAGGAAGCAATGTAATTGAGAAAATCTGGCTCATATTACATGCTTATTTATATTGAGATAAAGTAAGACTTCTTAATAGTCATCTATAATCAAGATGATTTTATAATTCTTGTGATTATCAAATAGAAGGTAGTATCTCTTATTTGAAAAAGTAAGCTCTTTTGCCTTGTGCATGTCTGTGATTTTTAAATATAGTCTGTTCATTTGGCAAGACATATCCACAAATGTCAATGTAAAATTTAACAAGCTATAAAAGTATGTGATACACCCATCAGGAAACCCAATATTATAATTCCATCCCTGGGAGTCTCAGACAGACAAGAGCAGTATTATAAACATCCTAGGAATGAGTAAGGGAGACATCATTTGCACGCATGATGAGAATGCCAAATTTAACCCAAACTGTTTCAAAATACTCTAGAAAAGCCATGAACCAATAGCCCAAAACCCAGTTTCATGTGCAGTTAGAATTTCCCATCTAGTGTTCATTATTTTATGAGTGTGTTTATTATACCATGTTTTATTTAAATTTAAAGTCAAATAAATGAAGAAAGATCTTAACTCATTATATATGTGTCTCAATAGCAGTTAGACTTTCCAGTTTTTGATATTTGCTTAAAAAGATTGATAGCTACCATTTGATGAGATGCCAAACAATTCTAGAGCTAAAATGTGCTTGTTCATTCTAATAGCAATGAATCTTAAGTCTCCCATAGAGATTCCACTGAAGTACAAGAAAACACACTGAAACATTGCCTCCCCTTGCTGAGAGAAACTTCCTCCTACTAGTGAAGCTCAAGACCAACTTGGGGTCCAACAGAAACTGTCCTTTTAAAATTGATCATTTCTCTCTGGGATGTTACAAAAATCTATACGTCTTGAGTAGCTTCAACTAAATTCTATTTGACTCTCAATAACTATTTTAAATCTTTCTGGCTTTATCACTTTTAGTAATTTAAAGGCTAATGTGGGGGTTTGAATATGTTTGCCCTATAAGGGATGTGTTAAGAGATGTGACTTTGTTGGTGGAAGCATGTCTCTATGGAGGTGGGCTTTGAGACCCTCCTCTTAGCCTCCTTTTCTACCTGCCTTTGGATCAAGGTATAAAACACTCATCTCCTACTAGAACACCATGTCTGCCTGGATGCTGCCATGCTTTCTTCCATGATAATAATGACTAAACCTTTGAAACTGTAAGCCAGATCCAATTAAACATTTGTCTTTATGAGAGTTGTCTTGATCATGGTATTTCTTTCCAGTAATGAAATCAAAACTAACAGAGCTAGTTAACTAATTGTAGAAGGATAGACATTTCAAACCGACTTCTGCTAGTTTCTAATATTTCAAGAGGATATTCTATGAGAAGACTATAAAATTTCCCCAATGCCTATAAACTCTCTGCTCTAAAAAATCATGTTACTAGATATGATGGCATGAAAAGTAACGCTCAAAGTAAATTCACTGAAAAATTATCACACAAAAGAATACCCAGTTGATGACTAAGTTCAAAGTGATCTCAGTTGAGATACCAATGAATTGTATATATCAACAAAGAAAACAATTCTTAAAAATATGTATCCTATATTATGTATCTCTAGTTGGCCTAGAACTCACTATAATGACCAAGCTGGTCTCAAACTCAGAGAAATCAGCTTGCCTTTGCCTCTGCAAGAGCTGTGATTAAAAGTGTGTGTCACCACAAATAGCAACTAAGGTGAAAATTTAATAAAACATTTGTAATATGTTCTACCCAAAGACACTTCTCTCTGTGTAACACTACAAATCAATTACCTGGGCCCATTGTCTTAACTGTCCTCCAGGAACTGGTTCTTTGCTTTTGAGAAATATTATTCAACCTTAAAATCTTCTTGATATGATGTGGCTCAGTTAGAAATCACAATCCTGTCCCTTCATTTATTCCTTCTAGTCTCTAATGATTTTAACACATTCCCCAGTGTTGCTGGAATAACTATATGAAGTTTCCATTTCTCTGCTGCTTTCTCAGCCTTCTAGTTAACTCCTTGAGTCTTCTTCCTGAGATATATGGTTCTCATTGATCACTGTTGCTTGTTTAAATGGGTTTTAACTTTCAGACATTGAGCTCAAATGGGAATGAAACTGCTTATCTACTTTCTTAGTGTCTGGTCCACAGTGGATGCTTTCTAAATATATGTTGTTTGTTTGACCTGAGGAAAAGGGAGGTTAATAACAGAAGATGGAGTTACTTTGAGACTCCTACTCTGGTCCCTGTGTGGAATTGCACTGCCGATTCTGATTCTGGTGGACAGTAGACCATAGACTGTTCCTCTCTGATGTATGTTCAGTGACAGATTGAGCCTGGTGAGAGAGTAAAAACCAAGGAGGGAAACAAAGAAACAACTAATCAATTTTGGGCAAATCTCTGCATGCCTAATTGAATTTAATCCAGACTTGCTCAGTTTTGTGCTGGTGAAAATGAGGCTAGGCATATTTTTTAAGTAATTTAAATAATGCTGTATAACGATATACAAGAATTGACACTAGAGATATCCATTCAGTTTTATTTGATAAATCATATGGTATGCTGGTGGCCATTGTTTAAAAATAAATATACTGACATGAGGTGTTATTCTCACTGGGAATCATATTTCTTGTGAATATATTATGGCAGTTACAAATGATTACCTTCTTAAATTCATATTTCTTCCTTTCTTTACTCTCCATTCTTTCTCTAATAGTATTTAAAGTTACAAATAGCTAATCAATAATACTTTCAATAATAATTTTTGTAGAGAATAAAGCTATTTTGTTGTTTTCTTAATGACAAGCTGAGTACTGTTTAGGAAGATATTGATTTTTCAATCCCCTTCAAAAGTCTCAATTTGTGAAATGTGTGTTTAACAACACTAAAATAGTTCAGGGTTGGAATATCAAAGCCTGAAAGGATTGCTTGTAGTGTAATATACAAAAACCAAAAATGTAAAATAACCCCTTTGCATCAATTTGACTCAGCCAATAGATATAGTTGACACATGAAGTGTTTATTTGCATTCTATCCCCAGATTTATCTAGACAATTAAAATGGAAGAAATTAGATGTCAAAAGATGGACCAGCAACCAACTTCTCAGAAAGCCTTTGTTTACATTAAAAGTAACATCATAATTAAAGTTCTGTGGCAGGCAGGTAAATGGGTTAGGGTACATATTAAGTCATTTTCTGTTGTAACTTAATACCCACATATAGGAAACTTACAAAGAAATGCATTTCACTCATAGTTTCAGAAGTTAAAAACACAGAGTGTCACATCACAGTGTGGCTGCATCACAACATAATGGGCAACATCCCAGTGGGAGAGCATGAGTCAAGGTGTCTGTGATGATGCTACTTGGAGGGCTTGAAGAGATGGTTATTTACCAACAGTGTGCATCACTTCACATGGACTGATAATTGAATCCTGCCAGGCAGAACCTCTCTCATCTTCACTACTCTGGATTCTTCCCTATAAAATGGATTTGTGTGTGTGTGTGTGTGTGTGTGTGTGTGTGTGTGTTTCAGGGGGAGTGTAAGAGCCAACAATGGTAGATGGTTATGAGAACAGCATCTTCTGCTCAGAGCAGTGGACCTGCATGTATGCACCCAGAGCAGTTGAACCAGCACGCACAAAGCTTATGCAAGCCTAAGCCTTGTTTAATCCTACGGTGGAGAGGGACATTGGTCATGAAATTCCACCCTTAGCCAAGGAGCTGATGGCAACTCTTAGGTGCTGTGAGAAGAAGAGTCAGCTTCATCTATGAGTGTGGCCCTTGGAGCAAGTCAGCCATGCTCCCATGGAAGGTTACACATCACAGATCAAAGACTATTTGAACAACACAATCTGCTCTTCATAGAGGAAGAAATACAGTCACAATGTTGGGTGGATGAGCAAGGTTGTGTAGATCTGGAAACACATGAAGGATGCAGCATGAATATAATCAAAGCACATTGTACAAAATTCTCAAGGAATTAATAAAAAATTAAAGAGAATAAGTTGGTTTAAGAAGAGTTAAAAACCAAATAGAAAGAAAGAAACCAACAAACAATTAATGAATCAACAATAACAACAACAAATCAGACAAAGAGAAAGCACAAGAAACACATAGATGCCAAGACACTTTTACACACTGAGAAATTCATAAAGACACAAAATGTAATAGAAGCTGTAGAGTGTCACATATTATACCATTTTGTCCACAAATCTTTATTTGCAAATGCTCATTGAATGGGTCATTTATCTGTTTCAAGACCCTGGCTTCTGCTACACTAATACTAAAGGCAGAGAGTGGAAATGAAGGGGCAGGGAGAGGAATGGTATTGGCATGTGTGAAATGAAACTCACAATGAATCAATAAAACGTCAACAAAATGTGGCTTGTTAAAGTTGGCAAAAATAGTTTATGAACATGTTTTTTAAAAAAGAAAACAAACATTTTTTCTAATGAGTGATACTAAGAACCATGGGTTTGTGTAAATGGAAAGGTGGAACAGATCTGGGAAAGGATGGGGAAACGAAATATATTGAATAAAAAATTACTTTCATTAAAAAATACGACAAAAGATGAGACAGACACTTAATTTAGACAGACACTTAATTTAAAGAAATTGTTCTGTAATATAAACTAAAAGTATTAGACATATGCCATTTTAAGAATGCCACTTTTGAAATACAAAAGCAAAAATAGGCCATATATATATTTTTTTCTTCCAATTGGCACCAATGTAGATTAATTTGTGTTTGCCGAGTTTAAGTCATGCACTTTTTTGGGTCACCAAACAAGCACTTACCTCCCTGTGTTCAGTTTTCACAGATACAATTCGTGGTACACAGTAATCTTGTTAGATTCTGGAGGGCTCATTGCTGATTTTGTTGAACTCTCAGTGAAGTCAGTAAGAAGTCACATGGGTAAGGAAAACTGGAGTCAGGATTGGAAAGATCTCTAGAAGTAGAAAGCTTTTTAGCCACAGGAATCCCTCACTTATAAACAGAGAACAGTTGTCATTTTATTGAGCTAAATTGCTATGCAAAAGGGTCACTGCAGATTCAGAGTATAAACAGACCCTAATACTTAAAAGAAAAATATCTTCCCAGTGCTTCTTCCAAGGGCTGGTTTCCCAGCCTGTCTTTTCTCCACACCCATAAAGAAAGAAAGAAAGAAAGAAAAAAAAAAGAATAGAGATTTGATGAGAGCCATAGGCTCTCATGTCGTTTAATCCCTGATTAAAGCCACTTATCTAAGTTATAGTTATGAGCTGATTTTCACTGACTTAACCAGCTCTATGATGAGGTAATATTTTAGTTTGAAACTAACATTAATGCCAATTTGCACTCATGGAATCTTACCGTGCATATATTTGCACACTAACCAGAGCCTCTTCGTTCACAAGATAGACTATTTTCTAACCTGTAAATCATTTTCAATAACCCCTCAGTAGATATTCCCTTATTATCATACTACTAGCCTAGTGGGATACAGGTTCAGGAAAAGGACCAGCACAAAATAAAAGAGGTATATTTATCCATGTTTAAGAATTGGCACCCTGTCTTCACGATCTGCTTTTGTACAGAGCAATGGTGGGAAAGTTTCTCATTTTGTTTTGGAAGGGAATTTATAAGTGATGACTCAGCCTGTTACCAAGGTTTCATAGAAGTTTTTGGATGGAATGTAGGGAAATTCTGATAGGATATGGTTTTCTAACTTACCAGTCGTGTTACTTTAATTTTCTGGCAAGCCTCGCTTGGTTATTCAAACCCTTGCCAAATGCTACTATTTTATGGGACTTGAGGCAGTGACATCAATGCTTCAATGCCTCTTATACCCTTGCACCTGTTGCAATACATGCTTTATTTCCTACAGTTTTGCTCAAATGACTAACACAGAGTACTTGTTTATTTAGCATTGTTTTGCAGAGAGCTAAATTCACCATTTTATTTTTTCAATATCTTCACTGTGTTTTTCAATCACAGGGAAGAGAAGGGCTAGGATTCTATGTAGCCCTTTTATGATTGCCAACACCCTGAGGTCACATGTTCATCATACCTTGCTTGTGATGATGTATTCGTGAAAAGATTCTGCTGAGTTAAGAATATGGAAAGCAAAAAATAAACCCATCATACATGCCATCAGTGAAGAGATATAACAGATGTTTCTCATCCCATGATAGCCCTGGGGAAACTAACTGGAGGTTTTTCCATGATTCCCAGATGCTGTGTGCTCTGTCTGGGTTCCCAGGATTCACTCAAATAAAGACACACTGGGGGTCTGCAAATAAGAACTCCCATGCTGAAATGCTCAAGGTGGTAATGGGGATAATCAAGAAAGGCAGGGCACATCTAGAATTCAAAGGCATGCAGAAGACACTGTGTATTTTAATGTGCGTCACTTTTTCAACATTTTGGTGTGTTCAATAAAGCTGCCAGAAAACCTCTCTCAGCTACTCTTAATTTTTTTCTTTTCTTTAAGGTTTTCCTTAATATTTGGTTTAAAAGTATAGTAGGGGTAGACAATAGTTGTGGGAACAAAGGAGTGAGACCTAAAGTTAAGGGACTGAATTACTCAAGACTCTGTCAATTGTCTCAATATTACTATCACTCCATCCACACTTAATAACTGTCACATCTTCATACACACAGGCTAGACATGTAAATACTAGTATCATTGGTTGATATTCACAAGTGCCTGGCCCTATTTGTGTGATGAAACAACACACAGAAATATATTGTATAGACCATTCTTTAAAAGCACTTTAGGACTAAATCATTGAACCTTCAGAAAAGGTTTATGAGAAAGACACTACTCTTGTCTCATCACAAAAAGAAAAAAAAACTGGATCATAGAAATTAAGCTATTATTTCCAATGGCTAAAAAGTGTAGCATTCAGCCTTGAAACCAAGTACTCTGGCTTCAGAAGCCAGGCTTGGAAGCTCTGTGGACCACTGCCAGTTTCTGGATTAAAAATGCATCTCCGCAGATGATTATGTTTCCAGTGCAACTGGATACAAACAGGAACGTACTGCTATTGCCTGTAAGTCTAAAAATGGCTTTTAAGACCTGCATTCTCCTTGTCATTCTAACACTTGTGAGGTTTGTCATCTTAGCAAAATAATACTTTTCTGAGCCTTCAGTTCTATAGCTGCAGAGTTGGGGGATGGTATACTGCTTAGAACAATATAGATGTTTCCTACTCTTCCTTGGATCCTAAAATTCTTGAGTCATGTACACTTACCACATATGAATAAATGTTTAGCCTGATGACTTTTCACAAGCACCTTTTAATTACCTCATGAAGAACACAACTGGAGCATAGCAATGAAACAGGAGACTAACCAACGTGAGATTGTTTCTTTTTGGTTCAGTCTTTATACCATAATGTCACACACAAGGACTATAAATAAACAAAAAATAGAAAATTAGCATGAAAAGCCATTACAACAACTGTCAAGCAAATTAGTGCCACTGATGTAATGGTTTTATTTTAAGGCTCTGTAAGTACAAGGTTGTCATAGAGATAATATCCATCAAAACAATCTCTTCTTAGCTACTGCTGACAGAGGCTGTAAGTCTGGATTTATCACAATGGAGGGTCTTGGTTGGAATCCAAAGAACTGCTGAGAAAGATTATTATCTGATGGAGCATTTACAATTGATTTCCTCAAGATGTTTAGATTCAAATATGTAAGAACCTCCCCCATATCATATATAACACATTTGATGCATTATAATTTCTCCACATGCCTCCCAAGAACAAGCAGAAATAGCAAATGATTTTATAGATAGTTAATGCTGTTTCATGATTTTAAAAAATCACAGAAATTTCTATATGTGGAAGAGAACTTCTCTGTGGGTTCCCAATTTCTCCTTAACAGAATAACGAGTAGTCTTTTAATATGTATTATTTATTTCTTAAGAAATTCATATATACATAAAATATACTTTTTAATGTTCAGTAAAAACATGCCTGTCCAAGTCCTCCTGAATTTTGCCTCATGTCATATACTTTCTCATGATACATCTACTGTGTGGGAACACAGTTATCTTCTTTACTCTACAGACCCTACCTTCATTGAGGGCATATCAGTTCAGCTTTTTACAGTTGTTTTTCCCTCTTGGTTGTCTCGTTTTCCAAAACCTCTTTCCTTTTATAAAGAAACTTCCTTCTGCTGACTCAGTGTGATTCTCCCCAGATCTGGAACACAGAGTGCTAGGAAACTTTGGATTATATTGGAGAAGACAAAATGTTGAGGAGCTTTGTCTGACTTTTCATATTCTCTACTGTTTCCCAGCAATTCATAAAATTTGGGATATCTGGAGAAGGATGTTTTCTGATATTTTGAGTTGTGATCACCAGCCAAAATTAAGTAAGAGTGACTTCTACACTCCTGACATCACCTCTCTGATGGTGGAAGCCTTCTGATGTCCTTATCTTGTATACCTTGCTATCTGTTGTCCTCAAGGGAAAAGGAGAGGCTTGTTTTCTGTTTTTATTGGTTCTTTGAGAATTTTGTATTTACATCATATTCACATGACCCCTTCCCAGGTACCCCCATTCCCTACATACCCAACTGTCCTATTTATGTTTTCACATATCATGTCCAATTTGTGCTGCTTATATATTTTGGATATGGAACCTTCCATTAGAGTCAATGACTTACAATGGGCAACATTTAAAACAACTGACTCTTCCCAGTGGCTATAAGTTACTAACAGTTCCACAGCTAGGTGTGGGACTTACTGCCCTTGTTTCCCCTGTCTGTTCTGGCATTTGGGCTGTCATTGCATCTCTACTCTCATCATCTTGCATACACTTGCAGTAGATGATGAAATCATCAACACAGAGACATCCAGTTCGCCAGTGTTTAAAGAATAAGATACTGCACAGTGCACAGTTCTGTAGTGACAAGTTTTGAGATTTCTGGAGTTTTTATTTATTTAAAAACACAAAAATATCAATAACAATGTGCTTTAATTTTAATCCCAGGTGTAAGGATTTGGGGCAGCTTCAGACTGTCCACAGCAGCTAGCTAGGATTTTCCTCATGCTCTAATAAAGGCACGATTTTGCCAGCTTCAAATAGTTTTTATGATGGTATGACATTTGGAAATCTGGGAACTTTTCAGAGGGTTTATAAATGCTAGAGCCCCAACAGACAGGATTGGTTGTTGTTGGTTGTATAGAGGGGAGGGGTTGGATGTGGTCATGCTCAAAGAAGAACTATAAAGAAAGAAATTAGATTCAGGTTTCTCTCTCTCTCTCTCTCTCTCTCTCTCTCTCTCTCTCTCTCTCTCTCTGTCCCTCTCTCTCTCTCTCTCTCTCTCTCTCTCTCTCTCTCTCTCTCTCACACACACACACACACATACACACACAAACACACACACACACCCTCCCTCCCTCTATCTCTCTGTCTTTCTCTCTTGCTCTCTCTCAACTACCCTTTTTTTTCTTTTATCTATTGGTACAGGTAAAACCTTGGGAATAAAATGTGGGAAAAAGAAGAACACACAAAGTAGCAAGAACCAGCTACACAGACCTTTATAGGATGTGTATATCACATCCCTTCTTCCTAAAGCTCAGGAATCACTAGGAAGGAAAGAATATAATGAATGAATGAATGAAAGTATGAGCCAGAGGTGATGAGTGACTACATCCTATATTTTTATGAATATAAGAGGGCAGTTGAACGTATGCACTCACACCAGTGGTGATATCATACACAAGACATGTTTAGGCTCAAATTAGCACAAATACCAACAAGGAAAAGCTCTCTTACAGGTAAATTTAAGAAGAGGAAGATAGATAAAAACACCACCTCCAAATTATCCCTTCCAAACCTAGGATGCAGCTTGCTCACCAAGAACATGATCTTTCATTTGTTACCACCTACACATAGAGAAGAAATTATAATTTTTGGGAATGACTGTTACTGGTTATTGATGTCATCCTTTCTTGGGGGTGTAGTATAGGTTTAAAATAGTTTTGTCAATCAAAAATGTTAGCTACTTTTTGTCTTTCATTCTACCTCATTTCTTCACCTTTTTCAATTACTGTATATTCCCGTGTTTTCCTCTTCTTTTCTGTCTCTCCACTTATTTTTTTGAAACAGGATTATGCTCTTCAATGTAGATTAGAATTTGATATATAGTTTAAGCTAGTTTTGAACTCACAATTCTCATAAATGAATCATTTCTCAGTGGCTAAAATTACTACTGTGTGCAACCATGGCTGATATAATCTGCCTTATTCTTATTAATTTGTTCAGAATTTGGCCAGAGAAAGAAAATATTATGGATTATCAAAATATTAATTTTAATGGAGTTAATTGCACACGCGCACACACACACACATGCACACACAGATATAAACACACCTCACTTTCTCAACATGTTTGTTCTTGTCTCCAGTTTTATATGTCCTTTCCCCTGTAAAATAGAAACTGTGAAAACAGAGATGAAATTGGGATGCAGCCAAATAATAAAGCCACAAACTACATTTTTCATCTCTGGACTTTAGTTCTACGATCCACAACCCAAATGTGTTAAGAATTTTTTCCCTCACATTATTGGAGAGATTCTCGGAAAGTGAGTATATAAATGAGTATAATTTGTTGCTTCTTGAATATCAATTTATGGCTATGTAAAGTCAGGTAACTCATGCATCCAAGTATTTAATCATTGACTAATTTTCTCAAATGATCTTTTAAGTAATGTATAATACCAGATATCCATCCACACATTCTTTAAATCACCATCTTGCCTATTGTAAGGACTATTTATAACTTGTTGGACTTCCAAAGGCATCCAATTCAGGATCCCCCATTTTAATGGAGGTATTTCCTCATTAAAAAAAATTGATGTGGATTTATCATGTTCCAACATCACATGTCTCAGCCAGAAACCAGAAAAAAAAAAACATGAATAAGTTGTCTGAATCTCCAAATTCTTGCTGGGGTTTGGAAACCTGAATATCTTTACAGTGGCAGTCAAGATAGGAAATTTTATAAGAAAAATACATCGAGAAAATTTGCATCACTATGAATTAAATTGTGTATGTAAGCCAATAAATACTGTATCCTAATTTATACTGAGGCATCCATATCTCTTTTCAAAATAGACAAGCACAAATTAAGTACAATGAAAGGGGTGTGTGTAGTTATAGTTACATATATGTGTTAAGATTTTGTCACAATGAAGAGCAGCTTAGAGAAGCATGTTATTTTTTATTAATTATTTTATTGATTTACATCCCAAATGCTGCCCCCTAACAGAGTTCTTCCCCCATCCCCGCTCCCCTTCACCTCTAATAGGGTGGCCTCCTTGGGTATTTCCCCTATCCTGGGGCATGAAGCTTAGAGAAGAATTGGTTTTTTTTTGTTTTGTTTTGTTTTATTGGATATTTTATTTACACTTCAGATGCCATCCCCTTTCCCCATTCTTCCCCTTAGAAAACCCCTATCTCATGCCCCCTTTTCCTTTTTGCACTTACACATTTTTTTAAAATGTTAATCAAAGGCTTTATAAGTTTGGTATTGCTCAATCAGAGGTGTAACCCACTACCCAACCTAGATATATTAACTATCTTTGACTGGTGGAGATACATGAACATCTGCCTCCCTGTCTGCCCCCTCTTTCTCTCTCTCATCACCTGGCTTCTCCTCTCCTTCTTCTCCTCCTCTTCTTACTCCTTCTCTTCCTTAGAGAAGAATTGTTAAAGGGAAGAAAGGTTTATTTTAGCCCCCAGGTTCAGAGGTTTTAGACATGTTCACTGGGTTCTGCTCTCTTTGGAGCATACTGAGACAGAGTATACATGATGGAAAAGTCAAACCATAGAGCAAAGAGGTTCACCTCATTACAGTTGTGAAACAGCAAATCAAAGAAGGAACCCAAGACAGGACTTCTAACACACTTCACCTTCAATTCTATCCATTTACTACCTATCAATGCTTTAATGTATTGATGAGGCCAGAACTCTCAATTCACTTTCCAAAGTTCTACCCACATTGCTAAACAAATCTTCAATAAAAGATCCCCTCCATACCCATACTTTACCAACAGATTTTAGAGAACTGGGAAGACACAAGAAAAGTGTATTCTTGAGTGATTCCAAAGGATAACAATTTGGGCTAGACCTCGGACCCTGTATAATCTACCCAACTTGCTTAAAGTTATTATTCCAATAGCTCTAAGAGTCCCTCAGCAGGCAAGCTAATCTGAGTAATGAATGATACTTGAGAAGTGGTTTAATTACTTCAATTGCATGTATGTTCATTCAAACCCATATTATATTTAGATAAAGACATAAATTCATAGCTATTAGAGTGGATAAAAATATCATATCAAGAGATGAAATCCATCTTTTACTTTAATATTGCATATATACTTTCAAATGAATTGTAACATTATATGAATTTCTTGTATCCTCTCCTGAATATACTATAACATACATGATCAATATCCAGTATATGAACATATAGACTATATTTTAAATTGGAGGTAGAATGTGTGCTGAGTAATACTATTTCCCAATTTCCTTCCAAATGCCTATCTAAATCCTCTTGTATATTCAACACATTAGTAACATTTTTTTCTAAATAATTAACAAAAGTATCCGTCTTAACGTTTTGTGTCACAGCAATTGCAGAAGCAGTGATGCTAGCAATGTAATTAAAGTTGTTATACCAGCAATAATCAAGCCCACTACCCTCTTGCTTCTGCTTAAAGCCTGACTCATTTCTTCCAGTACTTGCAAGCTATTTTTAGAATACTAAGGTTCTGTGATACTGGGGCTCTAAAACAAAAGCTGGTTGATATACCACCATAACTGACATGATGGATTTCAAAACACAAACACAATTAGAAGGTGTACAATCAATGCAACTTATATTAAATACTGTAGAAGAAACAAAAGTATGTTGACTTGACAATTTAAAAAGCCTTAACACATTTGCTAACACCTGTTTGAAATTCAGATCCTGTCCCAACTTTATCTCTTACTAATATAACATCATAGAGAACTGCAGCTAATTTCCATGTATGTCTCTGAAAATGTCCAGAACCAGCCTTCCAAATGAAGACTGTTATTTCCAATATTGGATTGATTTCTAGACCAGTCCATGATTGAGTCTGAATAACTGGTCACATTTAATAACAATACAAAAGGCATTATAACTTCCCTTTTTCATTCTCTGTTCCACAAGGTCTAAGAACTTGAGGCAAGGCAGCTTGTCCCATCAGGGGTATAGGTAAGCAATGATGGGTTAGGAACTTATGTTTAATACAGCTTCCCAGTCATCATTGTCAGGGCACTCTGCAAGCTCACAGGTCAGTATCATTCTTTGTCCTGGCATCAGCATGTCTTACTCATCGCTCTGGGGGCCACCATGCTCCTTCAGCATCCTGCAGTACAAGCACAAACATGCCCTCTTCCCCATATTTAATATCTGATCGGGATCGTGCCTTATGATAGTAAGTGATCCTTCCCTTTCACCTATGCATAAGTATTCCTAGTTGTAGAGTGCCATAGGCACTCAGCAGAAAGTTCCTTGGCATCCAATTTAAAAAAAAATAAAATAAAAAAATTAAAAGAACATGATTTAAATAAATTTGTAGTGTACAGGGATATATCTCCCCCTTTTTATTTTATGAGGATACTGTTTTAAAGTTTCACAGTCTGTTGTCCTTAACAATTATAAGGATTCTCTGTAATATGGGTAATGTTAAATTGCTACTAAAAGACTACCATAGCCAGTTCTATTATCTGTTTTTGTTTGTTTGTTTGTTTTTCTTTTATTAAATTATTGGATACTTTATCTACATTTCAGATGTTATCTCCTTTCCGCATTCCCCACCCCCCAGAACCCTCTTAACCCATCCTCCCTCCTCCTATTTGTATGAGAGTGTGCTCCCACCCATCCACACACTCTCACCTCTCCTCCCTCAAATTTTCCCTCACTGGGGCAACCAGCCTTCAAGGGTCCAAGGCCCTCCTCTCCCACTGATGCCTGACAAGTCCATCCTACTCTACAAATAGAGCTAGAGACATGGGGTCCTCTATGTGTTCCCAGGCTAGCTGTTTAGACCCAGGGAGCTCTGGTTGGTTGGTATTGTTGCTCTCCCCATGGGGCCAAAAGCCCTTTCAACTCCTTCAGTCTTTTCTCTAACTCCTCTCCTGGGAGCCCTGTGATCAGTTTTATGGTTAGCTGTGAGCATCCGCCTCTGTATATGTCAGGCTCTGGCAGTGCCTCTCAGGAGACAGCTATATCAGGCTCCTGTCAGCATGCACTTCCAGAGATCCATAACATAATTTACATATGGTAATTGCATCTGGGAAGGATCTTCAGGTGTGGCAGTCTCTGGATGGTCTCTTCTCCAGTTTCTGCCCCACACATTGTCTCATATTTTCTCCCGTATTTTGTTACTTCTTCTGAGAAGGACCAAAGCACCCACACTTTGGTCTTTCTTTTTCTTGGGCTTCATATGGTCTGTGAGTTATGTTGGGTATTGTGAGATTTGGGGCTAATATCCACATATCAATGAGTGCATACCATGTGTGTTCTTTTGTGATTGGGTTACCTCACTCAGGAAAAGAATTTTCAATAGAGAAATTGTTTCAAGACTGGGTCCCATGTAGCCATGATGTCTTCAAACTTATTCTATAACTAAGAATGATCTTTCTTTCTGTGTATTTGTGTGTATGTGTATATGCTTATGTGTAGGTGTATATCTATATGTGTGTATGTGCATGTGTTGTTTGTGTATGTGGTATGTGTGTGTATGTGTGAGTGTACATGTATGTGTGCAGTCAGTGCTGGGAATAGAAACTGGTACACTCTAACCTGTAACACTATACTGCTAATTGTACCCCTAGTCCTTGGTTATTAATATAGTCTAGGCATATATTTCAGCCTAGCTTGAAACTTTCTATATACCAATGACAGTATTATACCTGAGATTCTCCTACCTCAGATTCTTGCAGATAGGGATTGTATGTAGTCTCCATCATGTTTAGTTTTGTTCTGTGTTTATTTTATGAACAAAAAGAGAACAATGCAACTGGAAACATTTTGAATATTGAGATAAATTCATTTTATGTCATTTTCCTTAGTTTTTCAAAATTTTATATATGAATTCTGTACATCACTGCCAATCCTCTTCTCAATTATCCAAATTCTTGTGTCCTCCCCTTTCAATTTTATTATCCCTTCTTTAATTATTATTGTTACATGTGTACATATGCATCTATAAATACAGACTGCTGAGGCCATTTAATATTGCTCCTATGTATATGTCTTATAGGCTGGTCACTTAGGATAGGCTATCAGGAGGTCATTCTCAGTGAAGAGTAATTCTCCCTCTGAGTAGCCCCTAATTGCCTATAGCTTGTCACATACAGGTAGAGCCTTGTGGTATTTACTCCAACAATTTTGTTTATTAATTGTTGTTGTCATTTCATAGGTCTTGTGTGATTGCTCATGTTATTAAGATTTAATGGGTACACCTCTGTCTTATGTATAGAAGATACTCTATCACAGTGGATGTCCTTGTCCTCAGTCTTTTACAATTGTTCCTCAACATCATTTGGCCTGTCTTTTTAACCTTAGAAGAAGGAGTTGTATTGTAGATGGTTATATCACAATCCATCCTTCTCTGCCTTTTGACCAGTTCTCTAAAATCTTTTTACATGTTTTAATCTAACAAAACTACTTCATTGATTTTTTAATGTTTTTGGCCTTCACGTTGCTGCAATGTCTAACGGAGCCTTAAGAATGCAGCCAGAATAAACTGTCTCACTCCTATTTCTGGTAACATAAATAGCCCGAATCACTACAGCAGCTATATCCAAGGAAGAGAATGGATACAGGCACATACTGCACTGGAAACACCCACTGAGTTCCTCATACATGCAGAATACGACTTGGAAAGTAGTGATCCAGTCCTTGTTTGCAAGTGCTCATGTGAGAACATAAATCATTCCTTTCCATTTGCAAAAATCCCAGGGAACCTCCTTTCTGGCTTCATGGAGTGAAGCCTGGCACACAAGGGTGAGGTGGTGACCTGCCAACTGAAGCACATTTCTTCATCTATCAAATCATTAGTCACAGCTAAGGAAAGAACTTGGACTATTCATCCACTTAGGTCACTAGATTTCCCTCCCTACTCCTCCTGACTCACTTCAAGTCATGGCCTCTTTCTTCTTAGTCATGGCTCTGGTCTCTGAATGCCTCACCTGACAGTGTCTGGCTGTGGCTACATCTCTCTGCTTAAAGGATCCTTGCTCATTTAATTTGTGGTGACTCTACCAAATATAAAGTTTGGAGAGTATTCTTATGTTCATAACCCCTCCTCCAGGATGGAAAATTATCATACAGCATACATCATTCATTAGAGGAAAGAAAGAACCTAAATCAGTCTCAACTGCTTCACTTCTTCCTTTCTTTGCAGAGGACTGATTACTAAAACAGTTTTAATTGCATTTCCCTATACCCACATCCTTAATAGTAAGCTTTAGGACTTAAGAGCCCTACCCTTGGATGCAGCCCAGCTCCAGAAAACATGAAGGTGTGCCAGCACTAAGCCCAGGCTTCATCAGCTTTGCCCATTTTTGCTTGCTCTTCAAAAATCTTGCCATGTTAAAGTGGTTGAGGCCTGCTTGTTGAAACATGACTGATAATCAAGAATAAAAATGTATTATCATCTAGACTTAATCATGCTGGCCTAGAGGCTCAAACAAAGTCACAAATGAGTCCTCGTGACACCAGAAGTCACCCTTAGCTGAAGCAATTTCACGTTGTTAAGCTCCAATGTCTTGGTTGCTTGTGTGAAGCCATAGTACAACAGAATTGAACTAATGTATCTGTCTATACTTGAAGCTACTCTTAGTTTTCAAGTAATAAGGAACAAGTTTGAGACAAAGGATTTTAATGGAAGTTCTAAATTCAATTGTCTCTAGAAATCAGGGCAATTACAAAATTGAGTAAAATCACCAGCCATCATTCAACATTTTAATCCAGTTAGTTTATATTCTGGGTGAAAGTTTTATTATTTTCTGTAATTTTATGTGTATTTACTTCTTTTTATTATGAGTATGTAGGGTATATAACATGATTTTGATATACCTATAAATGAGGGAATTGTTAGTATAGCCATGCAAATGAATATACCTATTACCACATAACTATTTTGTGAAAAAAAAGAGGACCTGAATTGTTTTAATGACTGTAGTTTTGTAATATAGTTTGAGGTGGGAAAGTAGGGTGTTTCTATTTTATTTGTCTTTTTTAAGCTTTAGCTATTCTGGGTCTTTTCTAGTTCTATTGGAGTTTTATATTTTTCTGTTTCTAGGTAAAAATGTTACTAAAATGGCAAGAAGAACTATGCAGAAGTTATATGTCTATTGTTTTGGGGTATATGTACAATAAAAAATACCATTTCTTATAATCCATCAATATGAGATTCATTATGGTCTTGTTATATTCTTCTACTTTCTTCTGTGCTTTGAAATTTTATTGTATTTTTACTTCTCTGGTTAGATTTATTCCTGAGTAATTCTCTGTAGCTATGAATAGGATTGTTTTCCTAATTCCTTTTTCAAATGATGTGTTATTGATACACAATAAGGTTACTGACCATTGTACATTAATGTATCCTAATACTTTTCTGGAGGTATTTATTGATTTTAGGAGTTTTCTGGTATAATCTTTGTGCTCTCTTACAGGAATAAATAATCTACAAATAGAAATAATTTACTTTTGCCTACTTTAAAAATTATTTTATGTGTATAAGTGTGTTACTTGTATTTTTCTTACTTGCATAATGTGTTTAGTACCAATGGAATACAGAAAAGGATATCAGATCCCCTGCAACTAGAGTGAGGGATGGTTGGGAATCATCATGTGCTGCTAGGAAGTATGACCCGGTTCTCTGCAAGAGTAACAAGTGCTCTTAACCACTGAGCCATATCTCTAGTCCTGACTTCGGCCTATTCTTATCTGTATCACCTTTACTTCTTTCTCATGTCTTGTTGCCCTAGGTAACATTTCAAGGGCAGCACTGAATGGGAATTGAAAAATTAGACACCCTTGCCTCAATGTTCATTTTAGTGGAAATGCTTTGAATTTCTTAGTTGATGTTCTTCATGAAATTCTATTGACTTTATATGAAGGGATCGTTTCATAAAAAAGTACATCTAGAAAATATTTTGGCTTAATATTGGAGAGTAAATAAATGGATCACCATTGTACTTGTGTGTGTGTGTCTGAAATTAGAATTGAGGAGTGTAATAAATACAAAAAGGAGAGGAAAACTGAAAATGCAGTCAAACCTTCTCTTGACACACTTACATATCAAGTTCTACTGAAAGAGGCCAACACAAATATTTGAAGAAAATGACCAAGCCTAAAATATTGGATGTATTCATTCAGCAGAGATTTTGGTGTACAAACACAAACATGCACACATGCACATGCACACATACATATACACATGTGCATCATATATTATATATAATATAACATAATATAGCATGCTATATATTATATATTGTTGGCATGTAGTCTAGGCTTTGCCCCACAATTAGCTGGCAACAGCCAAATGTACCTGACTCACTATAAAAGGGACTGTTTTGATCTTCTGTGCTAGCTCCCTTACCCTGCTCCCTCTCTCTCCTCCTTCCCATCCCACTTTCTCCAGGTGCTCATGACTGACTTCTACTCTCCTCCTCCTTCTTCTTCTTCCTTCTTCTTCTTCTTCTTCTTCTTCTTCTTCTTCTTCTTCTTCTTCTTCTTCTTCTTCTTCTTCTTCTTCTTCTTCTTCTTCTTCTTTCTCTCTCTCTCTCTCTCTCTTTGCCTTCTGTCTCTACTATCCTTTCAGCTCCCTTCCCCATACCCTGTGTAAACTCTATTCTATACTATACTGTCATATGGCTGGTCTCTCATGGGGAAGCGATACCTCAGCATGGGCCCACAGAGGCATCCCCTTCCCCCACATGTTACCATACCTCCACCAAAATATTCCTTCTCTCTGTATCTTTTTGTAAAGCACAGCATATATACTATATGTTATAAACAGAATGTGTATTATATGTATTATATATTATAATATGACATGATATAACAATATATATGCTATATGTTATACATGTTATGGGTTATATAATATACATAATATATTACATACTATATGTATATGTATACATGTTTATGTGTGTGAGGGTGTGCATCAGACTGGACACCCTGACAGTTTGAGCATTAATCAATGTATAAAATTTTCTCAAGTTCTCTCTAAATCTTTTTTTCTGCTATTGTAGAATGTGTTTCACAGAAAACCATCAATTCACACCAAACACTTCTTAGAATTATTTAATAGTTCCTCAAAAGTTCCTAAATAAAATTCAAACATTTTAGTACAACATAACCCTCTTAGATTACTTAAGCCTCTAACAATATTATACTAGAATAAGATAGTGCATGTTTGCATCACTCAGTGTGAGATTCACCAAAACATTATCACTGCAGAAAGCTACCTTGACCAGATATTAGTAAGAAATTACATTTGTGGAAGTTTGGGGAAGATTGTAGCAATATGGGACATGGTCTTCCAAAAAAAAAAAGAAACACTGTCAGCTTTATGATGACCAAGAATACTTGACATTGACTCTTCAACATTGGAGTTATTATTTAAAGCAGAAACATTCATGGAAATCTGAATTCTTAGAAATTATCTAGGCCACCTTAGTAAAGAATTCATATTTCCCTTTCATTTTTGAAATGAAAATGTTGGCTTAGATTATCATCATGAGCAAATTAATTTCAAAGTGAGATCTGAAGAGATAAATAATTCATTAATAGAGTCTCAGCCCCCATGTCTCTACAGTTTCCTAGAATTGCAATAATTTCTGTGTTACCCAAAATTCATTTTAATAGTTAAAAAATAATGGACTTGGATATGTAATTAATAGACTACCAACTTTAGTGAATTAACACAGAGTAAATCTGTTTCTCATTAAAATACTCCTTAAGTTTTCAATTTTATATAATATATACATAGATAACTCAAATCAGACTTCCAATAATGTAATTTTTACAAAGGTCATGGAACTTATGCTAAAAATATTATTTCTGTATAATTGAGTAGAAATTGCAAACAAGATTTTCCAGTCATTCATGGCTGTAATACTAACAGCCTGACTTTGCTAGTATTTAAATATTTACAATACCCAAAATGCAGTATCTTTGGCTGTTTTGTTGATTTATGACCTGGAAGCCCCTAAAAATTGTCCTTTTTTCCTTCTCAATGATTTAATAACATCATGTGTTAACTCAGTCTAAACACGTCTTCCTTCCAGGAAGTTGCAACAAATCTCTCTCTCTCTCTCTCTCTCTCTCTCTCTCTCTCTCTCTCTCTCTCTCTCTCTCTCTCTCTCTCTCTCTCTCTCTCAAACACACACACACACAAACACACACACACGCATGGTAGTTTGACTATGTTAGATAGTCAAGGAGAAAGAAGATGTATTATAAATGTACATGTGTGAATGTATATGTAAGAAAAAGTAGTATATATTTCAATGACCTTATGGTGACATCAAATCAAACATCACATGTCAATCTTCATATATAAGTTAAGTCAAGGACTAATGATCACAAACATGTTAACTGTTGTTATTTCATCAAGGGGCACACATGATTAAAAATCATAGCAAATGACATATAACTTGGAGAATTAAAAAAGATAAGCAAAAAAAAGATAAGCAAGGTGAATCAAAGATAATCAGTAGAAAGACAGAGGCATGACTCCTCTCTCTTTTGTTTGTTTAGTGAAAAATATAAAATAACAATGGGGGTCATAAGCTGTCATTATATGTCAAATTGTAGAGGTAGCACAGAAATACCAAGAATATGATAGTGCAAGCAAGCAAATTCAAAGTGTCAATACAGCTGCCTTTTGCCAAAGATCAATATAATGAATATATATTAATAAAAAGCAATTGCAGAGAAATGTAAGATTGAAATTTGCTTCATTCTGAGCTTTTAAAAGTTATCGACATCTATATTGCCTAAGTTTGATAAAATGAGAAAATAGAGGAGAAGCAGCTGTGTTGAAATCAATCAAGTGTGGAAATCACACCATCTGTCCCAGGGAATTGCTACAATATCGGGCTGATGGATTAAGGAAAATTTGGTTCACTGGTTACAGTATAGAAAAATAACCATTGTACCGTGCAGTTGGTCACATCTAAGAACATATAAGTTGTTTCCAGTTTCTGGCTGTTATTTGAAGATTCTATGAACGAAGTTGAGCAACTGCCCTTGTATTAGGGTGAAGTGTCTTTTGGGAATATGTCCAAGAGTGGTATATTTGGAACTTGAGGTAGATTGATTCCCAATTATCTGAGGAACTATCATATTAACTCCTACACTGTCCAACTTTGTATTCCCACCTGAAATGGAGGAGTATTCCCCTTGCTCCACATCCTTGCCAGCATGAGTTGTCTCTTATGTTTTTGGTCTTAGTCATTCCTACAGATGGAATCTCAAAGTTGTTTGATTAGCATTTCCCTGATGGCTAAGGATGTTTAATATTCCTTTAAGTGCTTTTCAGCCATTTGAGATTTCTCTATTAAGACTTCTCTGTTTAAGTCTTTCTCTGTTTTCATTGGATTATTTGGTTTGTTGGTGTCTAGTTCTCTGAGCTCCTTATATATTTTAGATATTACCCCACTACTGGATGTTGAGTTGATAAAAATCTTTTTGCAATCTATAGGCTGATAGTTTGTCCCATTGATGGTGTCCTTTGCCTTGAAGAAGATTTTCAGTTTCATAAGGTCTTATTTATTAATTGTTGACTTTAGTGCCTGAAATGCGGGTGTTCTGTTTAGGACATTGTCTCCTGTGATAATGCATTTTGTGGGCCATTAACCATCTGATTCATCTGATCTTTTTTCTTCCTCCTTCTCCTCCTCCTTCATTAATCTTATATCCTGCCACAGTGCTGAAGGTGTTTATCAGTTGTAAGAATATTCTGGTAGAAGTTTTTTGTGTGTGGTATGTGTGTGGTTTTTTTATGTATAATATCATATCACTTGCAAATAACAATACTTGGACTTCTTCCTTCCAATTTATAAATCTTTGATCTTCAGTTGTCCTATTGCTCTAGCTAAAAATTTAAGAATTACATTTAGTGGATATGGAAAGAGGGGTCACCCTTGTCTTGCTCCTGATTTTAGTGGAATTGATTTGAGTTTTTCTTCATTTAATTTGATGCTGGTTATAGGCTTGCTGTAAATTGGTTTTGTTGTGTTCAAATGTCTCCCTTATGTAATTAATCACTTTAAGACTTTTATCATGAAGGAGTGTTGGAATTTGTCAAAGTCTTTTCTGCCACCCAATGAGATGACCATGTGTTTTTTCTTTCAGTTTGTTTATATGGTGGATTACATTGACTAATGTTTGTATGTTGAAACATCCTTGCATCATCCTTGCAGTAGGGATGAAGCCTACTTGATCATGGTTTATGATCTTTTTGATGTGTTCATGAATTTGATTTTCAAGTATTTTATTGAGTGTTTTATATGAAATGTATCTGGTAACAATATTTTTGCATCTATGATCATCAGAAAGTTTAATTGTTTAATTGTTTTGTGAGGATATATATCTATATCTATCTATAATATATAATATATATAATTACATGTCATATAGATCATTTATATATGCATATATATGAGGGGGTGGAGGAGGGGAGTTTATTGGCTATCCTGGAACTAGCTCTGTTTATTAGTCTGGCCTCAAATTAACAGAGATTCACCTGCCTCTGCCACCTGAGTACTTAGATTAAAGGTGTGTACCATTACAATTTGGCAGTAAAAATATTTTTAAACAAATATTTTTAATATTATTATAGATACAATGAAAATCTTTAACAAGAAGAAAAAGTGGAGTTGGTTAATAGATCAAGAAAAAAGATAGAATAGAGGCCAGCTCCTTGTCACCACTTGGTCCTGCTCACAATGACTGTGTGATGATTTACATTTGATACTCACATTCTAAGCGTCTCTCTATTTTGACACCAACATTGGACTATATATTTGATGATATGCTCAGTTATTATTTGAATATTATTGAGTATTAAATTGATCATGTTATGGGTATTGAGGACGGGAAATCTAAGAATCTTGGCAATGGCCATTCTCTCTCCAACCCCCTTTGCTACATTTGATCTTATTTGATGGACAAACACTGGGATTAATTAAAAGCACATTATTTTTGATCATGTAAACTAAGTCATACAGTAGCAAATACAAGATTTTATATAAAATAATTAAATCCTACCTATTGTTTTTCTTTACCTGTTTGTCTTCTTTCCACTTTAAAGCTAAACTTCACTCCGTCTAGGCCAATATCTTACTTCGTAACCCTACATAGGACAACCTATTTTCTTTTGCCTCAGCTACTCATTGCACCTTCTGTAATCATGCCTTAAAAAATCCTTGGTATCAATTACGTGGGCATGAAACCAGTTCATCCTCTATTCCAAGCACTGAAATAAATAGCCATTCTAAGACATTTTCCAGCTATAAAGATAGGGGAAGGTCAACTGGAGGTAGAATTTAAGTCCAGTGATAGGAGAGTTTTAAAAAACACTATGATATTTGGAAAGTTGTAGGTAAAACTACTATTTGGTAAGCTTGTGTGTTTGTGTGTGTGTGTGTGTGTGTGTGTGTGTGTGTGTGTGTGTATTTGATATGTAAGTGAGTGTGGGCACATACATTCCATGTCACAGCCTCCTTGTGGATGTCAGGGAACAAAACTGTCTGGGGTTGTTTTTCACCTCACATGAGTGATAATGTTTCTTCTAGGAGTTATAGACTCTCTAATAACAACCCAAGTGGCAAGAAGGAGGCAGCTCCTTTGAAATTGTAGGTGTGATGGGTCCAAGAGCTCTCCAAACAAAACAGGTTATTACCATTGGCCTTGGTTGCCTCCTAGAACCTGAAAGTAAGCACCATTATTGAAAACACCACATACTTGGTCATAGGACTTGGAGTAGTCAGGTTGGTACTGACCTTGAAGCCTCTTGTCTGAGAGCTAGCTCCCATAATGTGGGAAGGTTTTATGCAATCTGCTGAGGGTAGAAAGTTATCAACAGTCCTTGTAGGAACCCAGGTGCTGGGCTTATAAAATAATGACAATACCAGCCAGGAAAGATATCTCCCATAGTGTAATATTGGGACTCCTAATTTGAGTGTTATCAAGAGCTGTCAAAATTGGACTTATGGTTCATTCACTATAAGAGAACACATGTGTAGTGATATATACCTAATGTAATACCTATGGGTGAAAATGTTCTAGGTCCCAGAACAGAACCTTATACTAACATTTTGCTAATTTAATATATTTTTCAAGTATATCAGAAATCTTTATCCTCATAACTATAAATGAGTGCACCTCTCACTTCTCATCAAAGAAGCTTCTCTTTACTTTTCAGCTTATAGAGGCAATTACAGAGATCTAGAACCAGCACAGATGCACAGAATAAGCAACTGTGGGAAGCCCTGTCCCAGTTAGAACATCTAAAATGCAACCCCTACACCACAGTCTCAGAGAATGTCATAGGAAATCAGGTAGAGGGACTGTAAGAGAGAAAAGACTGTGAGATTGTTGTATAAATAGTGCCTCTTAGACATATCAGTGATGCTGAGACCATGAATTCTCAGCAAAATGGCTGTGTGCACAAGGTCATCATACATACTGACATGCTTAAGTAGGTATAGAAGATTTTAAAGGTCCCAGATGAAGAGTAAAGGTAAATTAATTTTCTCTAGGAAAAACCTCTTTAACAGGTTATCCAATTCTTGTGGTCAGCCTGGAACACACGTACATATAAACAGTGCTCAGTGGACTTGGTAGATTGAAGATTGTGTGTGTGTGTGTGTGTGTGTGTGTGTGTGTGTGTGTGTGTGTGTGTGTGTGCATATGTGTGTGTGTAAGATAACAATATTTATATAACAAGAAGGAATGAATTCACCCACCTTTAATAGGGTAGATGGGAAAGAGTTGGACTGGGAGAAGAAGGGATGGATATGTAGAAATTATATAAACACAATCTACTTACATATAAAATTATCAAAAGGAATTAAAATTATTTTTTAAAAGAAACTTCAATTAAGAACACCTATTTAAATTTAAAAGTCCAACTCAAATAGGAAATGTGGTATCCCTTGTTCAAAAAGTAAAATAAAGTCTTTATATTCTACTTGTATCATCTTTCTTCCTTCCTTCCTTCCTTCCTTCCTTCCTTCCTTCCTTCCTTCCTTCCTTCCTTCATATTTATATCATAGTAGTGATTATTTCCTACTAATTAAGGTTAAATACAGATCCTCACAGGGGATTCTGTCCCCATTTGATGATTCAGCACACAAGCCATGCAGACTAGATTTTCTCTCAACCTACACCAATGTTCAACACTTTGTGAGAGTGAAGAGGTCAAAAGATGACGGTTGGGTAAAATCAGGACTGCATGTGGCTGAGAATAAAGCCCAAGAGCCAGCAAGGCAGGACAGCATATGAGCTTAAGCTACAAATCCCTGCCTCATGCTTCAGTATTTCAGTGTGCTTCACTAGTAAATATTAGTTTAAATGTAACTTCATTAGGAATTTCTTGCCTACTTTCTCATGGTTTTGAATTCAAATATCAGCCTCAGCACAAACAAACAAACAAACAAACAAAATAAAAGGTATAACAAGCTCAAAGCCAAGCAACTAAACAACAAAAATGAGAATTTCAAAAAGATCTCCATAAAAACATTAAACCCAAAAGAAAGAAGCCTCCTTCTGAGGGTTAGGCATATGAGACTACATATTTCTTCCTATGAGGTTGAAAACCCCTTTAGCTCCTACAATCCTTGCTCTAACTTCCCCATTAGGGTCCCCGTGCTCAGTCCAATGTTTGGCAGTGTACATCCACATCTGTATTGGTTCGACTCTGGCAGAGCCTCTCAGGGAACAGCTATACTGGGGTCCTCTCAGTAAGCGCTTCTTGGCATCAGCAATATCAACCAAGCAGACCCCCCTAAAGCTCCCAGGGACAAAACCACCATCCAAAGGATACACAGGGGGTACTCATGGCTCCAGCTAAATATGTAGCAGAGGACTGACTTATCTGATATCACTGGGAGGGGAGCCCCTTGGTGCTGTGGAGGCTTGATGACCCAAGATAGAAGAACACTAGGCTGTTGAGGCAGGAGTGGGTAGGCAGGTGGAGGATCACCCTCATAGAGGCTGAGGGAGGGAGGAGGGGATAGGGAGGCTTGTGGAAGAGAAACTGGGAAAAGGAATAGCATTTAAAATGTAAATAAATAAAATAACCAATAAAAAAGAGAAAAAAGTATATATTTCTAAGAAACTGTTTTTGCTTTTACTATAAATATCTGAAAAATGTTCTTTTCTATTGGTTTCGTTGGAACATGATAGTTGACAATTACTAGTCTCTAATACTAGCACATTTAGACTGAGTAGGTCTTGGGTGTTACTGGCTGTAAGAAGAGCTAAGCATAAGAAAGCAAATTCAACCAAAGAAGTGAAAATACAGTCAAGAAAAAGCCATAAACAACAATTAACAATAAGAACAACTTCTGTACTGTTGTTTGAGAAACCATATTATGTGTTCATTAAGATCAGTGTGACTCCTGACATCTACGTTTTGGAGACTGTAATCTGTTTTTCCCTATTTTATTTATCTCACTTTGCTCTTCAACACTTTCTTAGCAAACTCTTACTTTATTTTCCTTGTACCTCTCAGCCTTCACCAGTCAGTTTCATTGCTGTTCTCCTTCTCATTTTTCTCCCCTGGACCAAACAACTGAAAGCTGTTTTCTCTCACTGGAAGCCGACCCACCCTTGCCCAGAAACACACACCAGTATAACTGGCCTTTGATCTATTGTGAAGTTACCCCTCATTAATCTCCTGGGTGATAGGTCAACCATTACACAGTTACACTTGCCAATGTATACATTCACCTTGAATGCTCATGGAAGAAGGAAACCCCACATGCCTGAAATACAAATACAGATACAATTGCAGAAGGGGCTATTTTTCAAGACATGTCTTAGTTTAACCAATACACATACAACAGCTCACATGTGAGAATGAGTTATCTGCAAATAGGCTTATCGGTCCTGTACAAATGGAAGCAGACGTTTAGAACTATTCAAAGCTAAGAGACTTTAGATATATAGGATAAACAAATCCTGCTCAAACCAGTTCCAACTCATTTCCAAACATAAGATTAAAGCCTAAACTGCTCACATTTCCCACCCAAAGAATCACTAACAAGTTCTGTCTAAGTGTATACATATTTAAGTGAAGAAAGCAAAGCAATGAATGAAGTATTTTATGCATTTTCAAGGTACACTTCACTTTAAGGTTATTTTATATTATTCTCATTATCTTACTATCATTTGATCCAAATGTATACTAGGTTTTTTTTTGTGGGTTTTTTTTTTTTTTGTTGCTTTTATACATGCTGGTTTCTTTATACATGCACTTGAAGAATCTGTCCAAAATATCAAAATATTGGCACAATTCTTCATTTGTGTTTTGCTTATGTATTCTATATAAATTTGACTCAACTTTGTAAAACAAAGCGTATCGATTAGTAGACATTTGTTTCGTTCTTTTAAGTTGAGAAACAACTTCAATGTAGCTGTTTTTAAATATTTTGCAAACTTTAAAATTAATAATACAGAGTGAAGCTAAGAAAATAGCCATTTTTTTTTTTTGGATTTGTTTTGAATGTTTGCAAATTTCTTTCATGCTGTTTTCAGAACTCCTCCTCATTATAAACACAGATGAATGGTGTTGTCTCTACTTTATGTTTCGTTTGTTTGCCTCTCAAGATCTTCCACAGTTCACAAGGACAGATAAATAACTAATGATTCAAACATCCAGCCTAGCCCTCTGTCTTTTTATTGAAAATGGATCTTGTTCTCACATAATGTATCCTGCTTATGGTCTCCTCTCCTTCTACCTCCCCAAATTCCTCTCCACCTTCCCCTTTATCTGGATCCATTCCATTTTTGTTTCTCCCTAGAAAGCAAACAGGCTTCTAAGAGATAGTGATAAGATATACTTAATACAACACAATTAAGAACAGTTTTCCATTGGAAAAAATAATCTTGCATTTTCAAGTGGTTATCTGTTAGATGTCTTTTGCCTTAGAAGTGGAGTATGCATTCATTTTTTTCTTTCAGCTAGATGACTCCACCTGGTGCAGACCCATGCAGATCTTATGAACGCTGCTTCAGTATTTGTGAGTTCATATACGCATCAGTCCCACTGATTTAGAAGACCTAGTTTTCTTGGTGTCCCCCATCATCTCTGGCTCTTACACTCCTACCTCCTCTTCCACAGGAATGGGGTTTGATGGAGACATCCTGTTTAGGACTGAGTGTTCCAAGTTCTCTCATTCTCTAAATAGTGTCTGGCTGTGGTCCCTCTATTTGTTCCCATCTGCTGCAGGAGGAAGCTTCTGTGGTGATGGCTGAGGAAGTCACTGATCTGTGAGGATAGCAGAGTGGCCTCTGGAGTCATTTTTCTTGCTAGGATTTTATTTTATTTTTAATTTTTTAGACCCATAGTGTGTGGTTTTAACCAGTATCTCTGGAATATCTAGTTTCAGGTTCTTGACCCCAAAAAGTGTCAGGTATAGATTCCATCTTCTGGAGTGGATTTTAAATCAAAACAGATGTTGTTTGGTTACTCCCACAAGGTTTGTGTCACCATGGTACTAGCTTATCTTGCAGAAAGAACAGCATGTAGATCAAAGAGTTTGGGGCCAGGTTGGTGTTTCCATTTCTTCTTTGGTAGCTTGCATATATTATCTTCCTATAGTAAGGACATTGCTAGCATATAGGAGTGAAGGCTTCATAGGTACCACCTCTATTCTATGTTTAATGACTTCTGTAGGGGCTGTTTTCTGGAATAGGGGCTTGCCAGTACTTTGTAGAGAGCAACTACACAAATGCTATCATTTGTTTGAGAATTCCCATGGAATCTCTTTGGACAGCAATTCAACTAGATATAAACTCATCCAGGTACTGGATGCTTCAGTGGTGACAAGAGATGTCTAGTTCTGAGGCTCTGTCTCCCTCATTATTTGCTGATTTTATTTATATTTCAGAAAATTTTTATCTTATTAGGTTTTCATACTATCCCTCAAAGGCCCTTAATTTTAGAATTATTTTTCTGTATCCTTCCCTCATCTCCCTCTTCTTTCTTTCTCTGAACTTGATACTCCCAATCCAGTTTCCCCCATCCGCCCATAGATACCTTATTTTCTTTCCCTTTTCTAGAAAGATCAGTTTGCTCTTACCCTCAGTTCCTTGGTAATCATTGACCTAAGAGCCAACATCCATGTATAAATAACTATATACTATAACTATATACTATATATATAATATATATATATATATTATATATATAGTATATATAACTATATACTATATTTGTATTTCTGGGTCTGAATTACATCACTCAGAATGATTTCTTTTAATTTGCAACCATTTACCTGCAAACACTGTTGAATAATATTACATTGTGCAAATGTACCATATTTTTTTGCTATTTCTTCTTCTGTTGAGAGATAGCTAAGTTGTTTCTAGTTTCTAGCTAATATGAACAAAATAACTGCAAACATGGTTGAGAAAGAATCTTTGTGGTAGGATGACACATCTTTTAGGCTGTATGTTCAATAGTGGTATGACTGGATCCTGAGGTAAATTAATTTCTTTCTTCCTGAGGAAATGCCACACTGATTTTCAAAGTGACAGTGCAAGTTTACAGTTCAACCATCAATAGAAGAGTGTTCCCCTTACTCCTTGTCCTCGCCAGAATGAGCTGTTATTTGTTTTACTAATCTTTCCCATTTTGGCTAGTGTAAGAAAAACTATTAATGTAGTTTTAATTTGTATTTCCTTGATGACTGAGGATATTTAACATTTCTTTTACTGTTGCTCCATGATTTGAGTTTCTTCTTTTGAGAATTCTCTATTTCAATCTGTGTACCATTTTTATTTGGGTTGTTTTCTTTATACCTAGCTTTGAATTCTTTATATATCTTGCATCTTACCCTTCTTTTGGGTGTGTAGTTGTTAACCGTCTTCACACTCTACAGGCTGCTGCCTTGTCTGAATGATGGTGTACTTTCACATTTAAAGGATTTAAAGTTTCATGATGTTCTATGTATTAATTTTTGGTCTTATTTCTTGTGTTATCCATGTTTTGTTCAGAAACTGTTTTGCTTTATCAATGAATCAAAACCATTCCCCACTTTCCCTTCTATTATGTTCAGTGGATCTGGTTTCATGTTATGGTCCTTTATCTATTTGGAGCTGTTATGTGAAAGATGATGGGTATGTATCTATTCTTCTACATGCAGACATCCAGTTTGACCATTGTTTAATATGTTGCCTTCTTTCCAGTCTGTTTTTTCTGAGCTTCTTTATAAAAAACCATGTGGCTGTAGCTGTGTGAATTTATGTTTGAAACTTACATTTGATTCCATTGATGAACATGTTTATTTTTGTGATTACACAATGCTATCTTTGTTACTACAGATCTGTAATAAAATTTGAAGTCAAAGTTGGTGATACTTCTAGAAGTCAATTTATTATGCAGAATCATTTTTTTTGCTTTGATGTTTTTTGTGTGTGTTTTATATGAAGCTGAAAATTGTTCTTTCACGTTCTGTGAAGAATTGTGTTGGAAGTTTGATGGGAAGTTGCAATGAATTTGTAAATTGTTTTTAGTAGGATGACTGGTTTTACTATATTAATCCTACTGATCTATGTATGAGCTTATGAGATCTGATACCTTCTTCAATTTCTTTTTTTCAAAGACATGAAGATTATTATCACATATTTTTTACTGTTTATTAGAGTTCCCACAAAATATTTTATATTATTTGAGGCTATTGTGAAAGTTGTTCTTTCCTTGGTTTCTCCAACATATCATTTATTGTTTGTATATAGGAGGACTACTGATTTGATTTTACATTTAGCTACTTTACTGAAAGTATTTATCAACTATAAGAATTTCTTTGTGGAATTTTTAGGGCCATTTATATATTATAACATCCTATATAAAGATGAAGATATGTTGACTTCTTTCATTCTAATTTATATTCCCTTGGTCTCCTTTACTTGCCTCGATGCTTCAGGTAACTTCAAGTACTATATTGAAGAGGACTGGACAGAGTGGACAATCTTGTCCTCTTCTTGATCTTAATGAAATTTTTGAGTTTTCTTCCATTTAAATTGATACTGGCTTTGAGATTTCTGTAAACTGCCTTTAGTACATTGAGCTATAATTCTTATATTCGTAATCTCCTCAGGACATTTATCACAAAGGGATATTAGATTTTGCCAAAGGCATTTTCTACTCATCTAATGATATGATCAAATAGATTTTGTGTGGTGGATTTTTTTTTTATCAATTTCTATGTATTTAATTATTTCTGCATCTCTATGATAAAGCCTACTTAATCATGGTGGATGATCTTTTCTATGTGTTCTTAGATTCTGTTTGCAAGTATTTTATTGAGAATATTTGCATTTAAGTTCACGATCTGAAATCTATTTCTTTGTTGGGTTTTCATGGTATTGGGGTATCAAAATAACTGTGGCTTCATAAATTAAATTGGGTAATGGGTATTGGGAATTGAGACCATTTGTATTGAAGTATATCACTGAGCAGGTTTGTTGATATCTGTTATTTTGTTATTGTGTGGTGTTATTGTGTGTGTCTGTGTGTGTGAGTGAGAGAGAGAGAGAGAAAGAAAAGAGACAGAGAGAAGAGAGACAGAGACAGACAGAGAGAAGAGATAGATAGAGAAGAGAGAAGAGAGAAGAGAGAAGAGAGAAGAGAGAAGAGAGAAGAGAGAAGAGAGAAGAGAGAAGAGAGAAGAGAGAAGAGAGAAGAGAGAAGAGAGAAGAGAGAAGAGAGAAGAGAGTTTTCCCAATTTTGAATCACTGGTCTCAGATTATTGATTGTATCTTCTTAGGTATGGACAAACAATTTAGATTTTCCTTCTAGAGGCTTCTGTAGGGCAAGATTTGTAGATAGATACTGCTTACATTTGGTTTTATTGTGGAATGTTTTCCCCATTTATTGTGATGGAACATTTTTCAGTGAATAGTAGTCTGCCCTAGCATCTGCAGTCTCTTAGAGTCAGTAGAACATCCATCAAGATATTCTGGATTTTTCAGTCTCCATTGAGAAGTAATGTGTTATTCTGACAGGTCTGTCTTTTTATTCCACTTAGTTTTTTCTTTCAGCTTTTAATGGTCTTTCTCTGTTCTGTACCTTCAGTGTTTTGATTATTATGTGTCAAGGCAACTTTCTTTTCTACTCTAACCTGCTTGGTGTAATGTGTGCTTCTTGTCCCTTATAGGCACCTCCTTCTTCAGGAAAAAATTTCTTCTATGATTTTGTTGTAAATACTTTTTGTACCTTTCACCTGTTCATTGAATCTGTTGCTTCTATTCATATTATTCTTAGTAAATATTTTAATACTGTCCCTTATTTTTTGAATGTTTGTACCAGGATGGTTTTAGATTTAACATTTTTATTGACTGAGGTATTAATTTCTTCTATTATGTTTTTCATAGGTGAGGTTTGAACTTTTTCTATGTATTGTAATGCTAAATACTGGTCCCCAAAGCATTATTGCCCCCAGGAGTGAGAAAGTCTGCTCATACACAAGTGACACCATATAACACCCTCCCCCAAGTTATCCCTGATTGGTGCATAAAGATGCCTATAGCTAATAGCTAGGCAGAAAAGAGATAGGCAGGATTTGGGTACCCAGGGTTGGTGTCTGAGGATACCACAAGGAAGGGGAGAGAGAGAGTTGGAGGGAGGAAAGATGCCATGGGGTGTGCGAGTTATGAAAAATGCTGCCTGAGATTATTTTTTCCATCTCTTCTATTCTGTTTGTGAAGCTGATCTCTTAGTTTACTGTTTGAATTCTTAAGTTTCTTATTTCTAGATGTTCCTCCGTTTACATTTTCTTTTTGGATTTTATTTCCACTTTCAGGTCCTGAACTGTTTTGCTCAATTTCTTTTACTGTCTGTGTGTGTGTGTGTGTGTGTGTGTGTGTGTGTGTGTGTGTGTGTGTGTGTATCAGTTTCTTTAAGAGATTTATTAATTTCTGCTTTAAGAACATCTATAAAATTTCATAAAGTCCATTTTAAGGTTTTTATCTCATGCATCAGCTCTGTTGCAATCCTCAGGACCTTCAGTGGTCTAGTGGGTGCATATTGCTCTGGCTTTTATATGCTGGCACCTAGGCATCTGGGTTTGGGAAAATTTTAATTCTTGATGCTGATATCTAGTCTTGTCTTTATTGGGTGGGTGCTTTTTCCCTTGGCTTCTGTTGTGCTCTCTGGTTCTTAGCAGGTTGTGGTGGCTGGACATTACCTGGTAAAGAATTCCTTTGGGATCCTGATAGGTGTTGTTAATCTGTTCTGGAAAAATGTGTTTCTAGGTATTGGAGCTGACACTTAGAAATGAGGAAGGATGAGGAGTGGGCACCTCGTGGAATCCACAGAGGGAAGGAAAGCAAGGTGTTCTGGATCTGCTCAGACTCCTGGAAATGGGGGCAGAGCGTGAGTAGAGGCCTTACAGGTAGTAGTGCAAATATAGAGGTGAAAATGCATCTGGCGGATTGGATGCTGAGGAGAGGAGGGAGGGTACAGATCTGAAACTTACATACCTGCTTGCCTGGCCCTCTTGCTACTCTGGTAGATGTGTCCAGTGGCTTCTCAAGGAATATGTGCTTGATTTAGTACATGGGCAAAACAGTATCCATGTGGAGGGAAGTTGGAGGAGAAGAGCTGCATGTTCCAATTGAGATAAGGGCAGAGGGGATAGGGAAACATCAGCAGGTGGTCTACTCCGCGGAGCTGAGTGTGAGACTAGAAAATTTATTTTAAAAGAGAAGAAAATAAGTGAAAATCAGTTAGGCTAACTGCTTCCTGGCTGGAGTGCCCTTCAGGTTCCCAGGGAAAGTCTGCTTGATTTAGGGGCTTGATTAAAAAAATTAGTTGGGGGTGGCAGGAGTTTAGAAGATGAGTTTTGTGTGCTCCACTGGGATGGGCACAAGTGGGAAATAAAGGGTGTAACAACAGCTAGTATACCCTGGTACCCAGTCAGTCCAGCAGTCTAACATAGTGATATTTACTCCATTTTAGATGTTACTATATACTTTGATGAGAAAATAAATGCCCATTATCTAAAATCTGATGATTAACAATATCCAATACGTGCCTAATTATAAACATAAATTAAAACTTCAACAAAAAGATTCTGTGCTAGTAAACACTCTCAGTGTTTGATACTGCCAGAATATTTTACTAAAATAAAAATCTCAATTGTAACAGGCCCTGAAACCTTAGCAGGTCCCCAGATCTTAGCACAACTTATGTCATGAATGTACCACTCAGGTCTTGGAAGACAGCATATGGGAAGCTACGTATGCCAAAACAAGAATAAAGAATTAATCCATCAAAGTCCATAGATCTGGAAGAGTCTCTAAATGTACTAACCTTACTTTTTTCTTGTGTAGTTCCGGTTCTGGCTAACTGTTCTTTCTAACTGAAGTTTGTCAATCCAGGTTGTGATTTTTGTATTTAAATTCTGATGCCAAAATGGTTCAGGACTGCATTCAGGTCCTGAACACACAGGGTAGTTGCTGGCCAGCTAACAAAAAAACTGTTTGTTGACTTGAACCCATGTCTGAGTAGTCTTCTCTGATGAATAACTCATAACACAGTGTCTTGAAAAGATGAAGGTAAGTGAAAGCCTAGGGAGTCTGTGAAACTAAGTCAGTCTTTGTCTCTTCTATAGCAATGCTTCTGCAGTGACCTTGAATGTGCTTTATGGGAGAGGTGTAATTTCACTCTTCGCCTTAACTTCTTTACCTCTGTATGGATGAATGAATGTGTCATAGCATATAAATTGCTATGTCTCACACACAGTTAAACAAGGAAATTGGTTCCTGTTGGATTGAAAACGAGATGAATGGTATTCAAAGATCTCTGAACTAGCTCTTTGCACCCTCTTTATCCTGTGCAAGGATGTGTATGAAGTTCTACATAAAAAAATACTGTTGTAGATAGAAAGATTAGAACATGGCAAAACTAACCTTATTCTAATTTTAAAAATTATAATCACCAAATCATGCATATATGTGTCTACATAATAAATGTGCTGCCATACCATGTCTATAGAATGATCAAGTTGTGGTATTTAACATTAATCTTACCTTTTATTTCTAGTAACACCTTTGAAATATTTGCTATTAAAAATGTAAAATATCTGTTATTACTACTAATTCTGATGTTGTACAAAACTCAGACTTGAAAGTTTATGCCCTTTGGCCCAGGAGCCCATGTAATGGAGGGATTCAATCAATACATAGACATTAGTTTTATCTATTTTGAATTCTGTCTACAATTACCACTTATAACTGTATGACAATGAAAGTAATTTTACTTGCCCATGAATTAGTTTCCTTAGATATAAGATGATGTTAGTAGGGTTGACTATATATGGCTCAGTAAATAAAACATTTTGATTATGGCTATTAATGTTATTTGTCTCTTTTCTTTGCCTTATTTTTTTTAAACATTTACACTATTTTATCTTGTCTTTAAGAATTTTATATATTAGGGCAACATTCACATAATTTTAGTCCCAATTGTTACCCTGCCCAATTTTTCCTGTGTCCCCAGCTCCTTCCAAATTTATAACCTTTCCTTCTTTGATTATTATTACATGTACACACACACACACACACACACACACACACACAGAGAGAGAGAGAGAGAGAGAGAGAGAGAGAGAGAGAGAGAGACATGCATATATTCTCTCACACACATACATGCAATATATAACTACAACCTTCTGAGTCTATTTAATATAGTCCCCATCTGTGTTTATCGCTAACTGCATGTGATGGGGAAGCTAATCAAGCCACTTTTCTCTCCAGGAGACTTGCTCTTACTCTCTTAGTAGCAATTAATTGACTACAGCTTTCCTCTAGGCATAGGGTCTTGTCAGATTTTCCTATCCAATTATGCATGTCAGTTGGTGTAATAATTTTTTCAGATATTCATTATTTCCCAATATTGTTGATATTTCATGGTAGCAGTGACCATGTTATTTAGAGAAGACATTGCTTCGAAATAGATGAGCTGGTCCTTTGGTTTGTGTAATTGTTCCTTCCTTTTCCTATGATAATTCCCTGAACCTTTGGCAAAGGGTGTGTGTTACTGATGTATTGATTGGGGCTGGACACCACACAGTCAATCATTCTCTGCCATGGTCAAGTGTGCCCTTTTATGGTCTGCTGTAAAGGCAAGGCAAGGCAAGGCAAGGAAGGCAAGGCAAGGCAAGGCAAGGCAAGGCAAGGCAAGGCAAGGCAAGGCAAGGCAAGGCAAGGCAAGGCAAGGCAAGGCAAGGCAAGGCAAGGCAAGGCAAGGCAAGGCAAGGCAAGACAAAACAAAACAAAATTTAACTGAGGGGTCACAGCTACATTTATATGTGGTTGGTGAAATAGTTTTTAGAATGCAATTGGTTTATTGATATTTAATGGTATATAACTACAGTTAACCACTTGTTGTTTTCATGCTCAGTCTTGATTTTTTTCATTGTAAACTTCTGATATAAATTTATACAGACTAATTTTGCCTGACTCACAAAAATCCTTAAGATAAGTAGATTGTATCATTTTATAAACAACAAACATTCGAATTAATCTGTTTGCCAAAATAATATAGCTATTCACTAATGAAATTGTTGTTTCAATGTGAATATTCTGGTTCTAGAATGTGTATGCCAAACTGCTGTGTTTTCTGCCTTTGTATCCATATACTATGATGTTTAAAATAACCTTTAACAAATAGATGTGCCTCCCGGGTTAAATTCTTGGACAATGTAGAAACAATCTGCTTCAGACCTGGGGAATTGAATGATTGTAGTTGGCTTCAGATTAATAATATTCTGTTTCAAGAAGCAAGGCATTACTTCTAGGAGGGGCGACTCCTGAGCAAAACAGTATCAATTACATTGCACAAGCAAAGTGGGTGTATGCACCCTACAGCTTCTCTCTACTCTTAATTCTATTTGGAATTTTTTGCTATTGCCAATCACTGCACCCAATTAACAGAAAAAAAAAAAAAACTTAATCACATCTGGAAGCCAGTTGTGTAGTTTCTGAGCCCAGAAGACACACCCAGAAGAAGACGGAAAAGATGACGAGCAAGCCAACATGAAATATCCTGCAGTCACTTTGATGGAAGGCAGTGTCCACAGCATTGGTATTCCCGCACTAGTCCTAGGAAGGACTACTTGGAGAAAAGCAGTGGAGATGCTTGGGAAATAAAAATCAGAAAGATTCACAGCTGATGGAGACAAGATGTATTACTTCCTGTGGACTTCCTTTCAGTCTCGTGACAGCGGCTTTTCAATTTTGGAGAAAACGCGCCACAGGAGCTGAGACACTCAGAATAATAGCTGAGACTTTCCCAGAGACTTTCCCAACTAACAGCTTGGGAAATTATCTGTATTGTCAGCTTACACAAAGATACGGTCAAAGAGGAAGATGAAGAATATGGACTGTCTGACGAGAACATATTACCAAAGCTATTTGATTATATACCTGGCACGGACAAAGCAATTGGTTGCTTCCCTAGGCACTGAATTCTCCCAATACAGCATACAGTTCTCTTGGCCCACAATAGATTTAGAGAAGTAGCACTTTTGAGATTAGGACTTACACTGTTAAAACACTTCAGACCTTGAATAAGACACTGTTTTTACCTGAACGCCATTTTAAACACTCTTCCTGATATATATATATATATATATATATATATATATATATATATATATATATATATACATATTTGCATTTACACAGAAGGAAATAATTGCTTGTGGTAATTGGTAAGTATATCCTTCCAATATACTAGAAGCAGTATTAAAAATGAACACAAATAAAAATTAAAAAGTGAATAGATGGGAAGTAAGGTCATCTAGCAGTTGCATACTGCTTAGGTTATAAAACTTCAAAATAAAATGGAAGAGCAAATGTTTACTTCTAACATGGTCCTCATGATGGTACCATTTCCTATACAGGGAAAAACAATCTACTTTCTCTAGTTTCTACCATCTGTTAATGGTATTTTATACATACCATTTCTATTTGACTAAATTCTCACTCTAAGGAATCTGTATGTTTGTTTCTGAGTTGTGTATACCACAAATACCCTTATCCAATCAGCTACATACCTTCAACACAAACTGCAACTTATTTCCTGGTTCTCACTGCAGAGCTTCCTGCCTGGATGAGAGGTGTACAATCTCAATAAATAAGCAAATGAGAATTTGAGTCAAGAAAAGCTTGTGTGTGTGTGTGTGTGTGTGTGTGTGTGTGTGTGTGTGTGTGTGTAGTATATGTGTGGGTGCAGATCACACACCTGTATTCTCAGCTCCTGGGAGAAAAGGTGGCATAACTTTGAGGATAGCATTAGCTCTTGGAACATCACAAAACAAAACGGAATAAGAGCTTTAAAAAGCAGAAGACATAATTCAAAAATGTGGACATAGTTTCCCCAGAAAATTCTAAAAATCAGTCACTTCCTGACACTCAATTTCTGGCTTCTTGGAAGGGAATTAAGGCTGAAATCAAGTTCTTATCACTCCTCAATATGCCTCAGAAAATTGCCACAGAAGTATAAGAAATATCTTCATGTCTTGTTGCTGCAGCCCTGTGACTATCTCCTCTTCAGTGTTTGAAAGGCATCCACATTTAATATATCCAAAGCCTAGCTTATAGACTTATAATAATCCTTAGTTATTTTTTTTCACAGGATTGTACATTGAGAAAGTGACCACCACAGTTATAGTAGCATAAAAGAAACCCAATGAACCACTGTTTCTGACTCTCTCCCACTTACAGAAGGCCTCACTAAGTTCATGCCTGTTAGATTTTGCCTCTTGTTGTTTTAGTCTGAGTTCTTTAGAGTAACAGAATTTATAGAATGGATTTCTCTCTTTCTCTCTCATATTCTCTCTGGGATTTAAAAGAATTATTTGCAGGCTGTGATCTAACAAACCTCACAATGGCTGCCTATGAATGGAAGATCCAAGACTCAGTCTAGGAATCTGGATGTCTTAGCTGGTCTTCAGTATGCAGTGCAATTCTGACTTAGTCTCTAATGCCAGTGAAGGAATTAACTTGCTAGTGAGGTAAAAAGCAAGTATGCAAAAAGAGAATGTTTTCTTCTTCCATGTCTGTCTGCATACCTCCAGCAGAAGGCATGACCTAAGTTAGAGGTGGGTCTTCCCATTTCAAAAAAATCTGGGTTAAAGGTGTATCTCACTACTTCAAAGATGTGTATTTCCACCTCAAAAATCCAAATTAGAAATGGATCTTCCCATTTCAAATTAAGCAAAATCCCTCACAGGTGTGCTCCTTTATTTGGGGATTTTAGTCAATCCCAGATGTAGTTATATTGACAACCAAGAATAGCCATAACACATGTTTCTTTTATATTTTCTATTTGTATTTCTTTTCTGCCTCTAACAACAAGCCATTATTTGGCTCTGTAATTATTGTCCACATAGACTTCTGTAGCAGAATTCAAATTAATTCACTCTATCTTCTATTTGTTCTCTTTCAAAATGTATCATTTTCAACTAGCTGAAGGAGTTTAAATTTCTTTTATCTGCCTAGAATTCTCTTGCTTCTCCATCCTGATTCACTTTTTTTGTCTTTTCTTAGTTGTCAGTTCCATTTCATCAAAGAAACCATCGCTAAGTCAAATCCTTATGTAAATCCATAAAGCCATAGATCTTTCCATAAGATAACTTATTATGTCTATGCTTTTATCTTTACATTATTCGATTAACGTCTTTATCCACCAACAAATTATCCATTAAGGCTAGTATTATATTTTTGCAAAGTAGTATTAAAGTCTTGAGCAGATGGCGGGATTCTAACACACTGATTTTAATGAACAAATATTCAAATGGCCAGGAAAAGGGGAAATATATAAGGTTAAGTTTGGTGGGTTTTCCTCTCTCATTTCTTTACAGCTACGTCCGGGAATAAGCATTACTTACCTTTCTATAATTACCATCATCATTTCTATAATTAACATCTGTATAATAGCCATTGACATCAAAGCATTAAAGATACATTTTATTAATATCAAAACAAACGTGTCTGTCATCATGGATAAATTCTATTCTTAGATTTTTATAAATTACATAAACTTAGTAACTTACAAATTTCTAAATGTTTCTTTCATCAAATACTCTTAGTATCTTAGGATTTCTACTTCTGTGATGAAACATCATGACCCAGAGAAACTTGGGATAGAAGCAGTTTATTTCAGCTTATAGTTCCGCAGCATAGTCAATCATCAAAGGTAGTCTGGGCAGTAACCCAAGGCAGGAACCTGAAGACAGGAGACGATTCTTAGTGCACAGAGTATTGCTTACTGGATTGAACATCGTGGCTTGTTCAACTTGATTTGCTATTTCATCAACCTAGTGGTGGCAACTCTCACAATGAGCTAGGACTCATATATCAAGCACCAATCAAGAAAATGCCCCACAGGCTTGCTGATAGGTCATTCTGGTGGAAATATAATTTTTGGTTGAGCTTTCCTGTTTCCCAGTGATTCTAGTTTGTCAATTTGAAATAAAGCAGACAACACCATTAATGTCTTGGTATCTCTTCCTTTCTTCATTTTTTCCATTACTTTTAAAACTAAAGAAGAAACATTATAGGTTTTAGGTGGCAGAGACTTAAACTAGAGATGGTTATCAGAGTAGCCTCAGCAAAATAGTACTCGGATGTTAGCAATGATGAAATTGATGTTCAGAATCATTCAGATAACAAGAGTTACAGTAGTTGCTGCTTCTGCACGTATATGATAGCAAGATTTACATTAAAATCTCTTAGATGCCGTATGTCACTTTCACCCACATTTTCATGGACAAAGCTGTAAAAAAAATGTAAGAAAATGATATTTTATCTTCCCACTTCCTTTCCAACCCTTCTTTATAGTATCCATTTCTCAATGATTAAATGCTTTCTAATGAAAAAGTTTCACACACTTTATATTTGGACCAGTATCTGCTTACTGGTAGTAATTTAAATGATCCCCATAATCCAAGTCTCTGTAGTGGTAAAACATTCCTTTTAGGAGATAGCTACAAGTAAGATATTTATGGTGCTCCATTTTGTCTAATGACAATTTTTTCCAGAAGTTGATTGCCAGGTTCTGCAAGATACACTCCCTTATTTTTATTTTATTTTCAAAGTTCCTTTATTTTTGTTGTTCATAGAAGACTGAGTTTATCATGGAAAACATGTTAAAACTAGGTTCTGAAGACATTTTTTTTAAAGAGCATGCTCAACAGATGTGTCTATATAAATGAGTGAATTCAACAGAAGTTGATGGAGTCACAACTTTTATGACAAAAATCTCATTTTCAAACTTTCTGTAGACCCCAGAAAATACATTTAATAACATCCACAAGTTTGGAAGTACCAGGTGCCAAAAGAAGCTAAAACTTTGACTTTTTAGACAGAGAGATCCTAAGGAGATATAGAGACCTACTGGCAGCTCCTTTATGGGCTGTTTAACTCTTGGCTTTAATGTATTGATATTTTATGTACTATAGCTTGAAAATATCAAAGACAGGGGTCCCTGTACGGAAGGTGTCACAAGGATTCAATCCTAAAAGACCCAGAGTTTCTCAAAGAGACAATTACCTACAAAATATTTCTTGAATGGCAGTAAGAAGTTAGGCCGTCCCACATAAAGTACAAGCTATGATTGTGAAATTATACCTTCAGAATCCTCCAGAACGGAAGCCAGAACTTCGCTTACACCATGCTGTGCTATAGTGCTATGCATCTGTTTGTTTGACAGGTATGAATGTGAACAATTTTAAACTTCCTTCAATTTCTTAATCTTTAAAATAGAAAAAACAAATCCATACCACATGAAAATCCTTTATATGTGTTAGTGTATTCATTACTTTTTCTCATCCTTGAGCCAAACTATTCAACAGAAGCAATTTAATGGATGAAACGTTTGTTTTGGCTCCGATTCCAGAAGGTGGGACGGCATGGTGGAATACCTAATTAGCAGTGAAATGTGTGGTCTAGCACCTCACATGCCAGCATGAATAGCAGAGAGCTCAGTCTGTAACCAGAGGCAAGTATGAGTGTCATGGCCAACTCTTAGTAGACTTCTCTTGCCAGATAGGTCCGATTTACTACAGGCTATACAATCTCTGGGGATTGAACAACCAAATGCATGAGCTCATGAGACGCATTTTACATTCTAACAACAATAATCTACCCTGGTTCCACAGGCTCTCATCCATGACAATGAAAAATGTATTGTGTGCAACTTCAAAAGTTCCCATAGTTTTACCAAAGTTGAACTACTGAAAACTCAATCTATTCTGAGATTCCAGGTAAACCATTAGCTGTGATCCATTGTACACCCAAATATGAGTTATCTACTTCAAGTATATGACAATATGCAATCAGTATTCTCATTCTGTAAGGAAGGAAGGAAGAGAAGTAACACAATGAAATACTGGAACAAAGTAAGAACGAAACGCAGCTCAATGTCTAGCACGTGTGCCATAGGGTAGCATCAGTTCTGCTTCCACAGGTATGTGAAGTACTTCCAGTATGCTCTTATCAATCTTAAGACATGTATCCTCTCAGCTGGACTGAAGGCTGTACTCAGCTTCTATGGCTTTACTTGGTAGGTGTTGTACATTCCTAGAATCTCTAAATTCCTGGAGTGTCTAATGCAAATAGGCATCAAATATAGCTCACTGAGGGGTCCCATGAAGGGAATGAGAATCTACAACACACTACATGACTCTTCATAAGGGTTTCACTGGAACCAGTGGATTCTCCAGTATTCCAATCACTTTCTTTTTTATTTTTTGAAAATGTATATTTTTTCATAAAATATATTCTAATTAGGGTTTCCCTTCCCCATCTCTTCCCAAATCTTCCCACTTTCTCAACTACCTTATGCTTCTGTTGATCTAGAACTATGTCTGCTACCAAAATCTGTATTAATTAGAGTTCTCTAGATTCACAGAACTTGCAGAATGAATCTCTCTGTCTCTCTTTTTGTCTCTGTCTCTCTGTTTCTCTTTGTATATGTATATATGAGATTTTGATAACATACATATACATACACACATATACATATATACACATACAAACACACACATACATACACACACACACACACACACACACACATATATATATATATATATATATATATATATATATATATATATATATATATATATGATTTTTTTATGGTGTCTTACAAGGCATGTCCAAGTAGTCTAACAATGGATTCTGGCTTATGATGAACTGAATCTCCAAGAATTTAATTGTTCAGTCCATGATGCTGGATGTCTCAATTGATCTTTAGTATATGCTGGGATCCCAATAAAGTAGGCTTTAATGTCTATGAAGGAATGGACTTGCCAGCAAGGTGAGAGCAAGCAGGCAAATAGCAAAAGCTTATGTCTTTTACATTCATATATAGGCTTCTAGGAAAAGGCATGGCCTATATTAAAGGTGAGTTTTTCCAGTTCAAAAGATCTGGGTAAAAGGTATGTCTTCTTACTTGGACAGAGATAGCGAAAGGACAAGATGTAGCTACTAGTGTCTCCTGGTTTCAATGGCAGATCCACCAGGATTAGCCACTGGAGGATTTAGATTTAATATGGATTACAAGATTAGGATTCTAGTTGTTGTGCCCAGCGATTGAGTTACCATTGTTTCTGAACTAAGTTTGTGTTTTGTTTTTCTTCATGCAGTAACTCATCTGGGTTCCAGAGAGAAAGATGTGGTGGCAAAGCGTGGGTTTGCCAGATATGCACCACAAAAGGCTGTGGGTGTTTTGAAGCATGGGGCTGGCATGGTAGCTACCTGCCAGTGGGAATTTAGCACTGGGTGGAGAGACTTTGGAGCTTTCTGACAGAGAGTCTCCACAAGATAAGAACAGGCCAGCCATTGCCCACCAGTACATGGGCGGCCAGCCCATGGAGCAGAGTGTAGCTGGGCATAGCTCAGGAACTTGCTGTTCTAGTTTATTATTTCCCACAACACCAGTCATTCTTGAATTTGTTAATCAAGTCAGAATTTCTTGACTGAAATATATTGGCTGCAAATTCAAGATCAATAGTTATAAAATAACCTTATGCCAAGCAGTACATTTTGATATTAGCAGGAGAAGTGGGGTCTGCATTACTCATGGCAGTTAGCTGATGAATATAAACTCAGTGCTTGAATACACTAACTGTTCAGTTGTCACTCACTTCAGTACATCTTGTGGCCATGACAATTGTTCACTCAGAAACACAAGCTCCTTCTCTCCAGTGGATTTCTTTATCATGTTTGTTTTAAGATTTTCTACTGCATGTTCTACATTCGGCAGGTCTAGGAGAGAAGAAAGAGAGTATGTAGGAATATCTTTGACTTTTCTTAGCCTGGTCTCCCATGTCAATCACCATTTATTCCTGAACAGAAGTTAGTCTCATGACTCATCTGACTTAAGGGATGAAAAATGCAGCTTGAGTTTCTAGAAAGAAAATAAAATAGAGATTTGTGTCTACTGGATCATTCCTTTCTTTATCCTAAGTCTCTAATGACTTTTCTTTTAAAGTTGGATGGAGGACAAACAGCTGACATTTAGGATAAAGAACAGCTTCAAGCATTTTCTGAGGACAGTTCAAGTAGAACTCCTTGGGTGAAGGACAACAACGGTCATTTCAAAACCAGCTTCACATATGAATTGGATGGGAAGCTGCAGGTGAACAGATGTAAGACACTTGAGGACAATTGTATCAGGAAGCATCGAGACCCAAGCCAACAAAAACATGGAAAGAAATGAAGACGCCTTATTTAATTCCTGAATATTTATAGAACTCTTGCCTTTTTTTTCTTTTTTTTTTTTTACAAAATATTTTTCATTTGCTGAGAGATTTATATATCTCTATCTCTAATCTATCTATGTATCTATCTATGTATCTATCTATGTATCTATGTATCTATGTATCTATGTATCTATGTATCTATCTATCTATCTATCTATCTATCTATCATGCTAATCCACTACTCACCATTTGAGTCTCTCCAGCACCCCAATACATTGCCCTTCCATGTCTTCTTTTAAAACTATTTATTGTTACTCTTTTAAGTCACCAAATCCAATTAGTATTGTCCAAATGGGCATGAGAATAGGGTCAACTGATGGGCCATTGCAGCCGCCTGCGGCCATGGACGAAGGGTGGCTGGAAATGAAAAAGGGAGATGGAGAGACGAGAGAAGCATGAAGACAAGACAAAGTTTTCTGATCAAGGCTCAAATTTTAATATTCAGCTCTTCTATTTAAAGGGAAAGCCCCACCAAACCCATCCTTAGTTTCAGCTGGGGATGGGTTGAAGAACCCATCCTTTGTTTCAGCCAGATTATGTCTCAAGGCAAGCTCAGCAGGCAGTCTATTCTTCTAAGTTCTTGTAGGAGGTTGTACATGCAGCCAAGGTGGGTATCTCCACCTAGGTCCTAATATTAGGTCTATTGTGGTAAATAAGGTCTTTCTGGCCTGCTCAAGGCTGGGAAAAGGGCACAGGCCATGAACAATTTACCAACAATCACCAACCAACCCCAACAAATGTGACTCACCTTCCACAGCAGCCATCCATGGCTAACATCTAATCTAGAAGTGGGGATTTACTAGCCTTTCCCAGATTCATGCTGAAATTACGGACTTGCTTGAGCTAGTGTAGGTCTTGTGCAATAAACATGGCTTTTGAAAGTTAATGCATACAACTGTCGTGACTTGTCCAGAAGTCATCTTACAGCTCCCTCCCCCATCTGCCAGCCCTTACAGTTCTTTCTGGCCCATCTTCTGTGAAGTTTCCTGAGTCTTGGAGTGTGGGAGGTTGATGTAGATGACCCATCCATGGGTGAGCAATCACTCAGTGTCATTTCTAGCACTTTGATTGATCAGCTGTGAACTTCTGTATTAACTACTAAATACTGCAAAAAAAAGTCCATATTACCAATATTCTGTATTAACTACTAAATACTAAATACTGCAAAAAAAAGTCCATATTGAGAGTAGTTCAAATCTAAGTGTATGAACAAATATTAAAATGTACATTAACAGTATAATTCTGGTTCAAACATATTCAGATGACCATAGAAATTAATTAAATGTTTATAAGTAGTGTTTTACGTTAAGTCACAGAACCTGAAAAGAAAGAGACAGAAATACACTTTAGTGTGTATTTAATTGTGTGGTAATTAGAGAAATATCAGGGGAAAGGACATTTAAGACAAGTCTGGAAGAAGGAAAACAGATAAAGTATAAAAGCATGAGAAGACTGTCCAGAAAGAAAGATGTGTATATTCAGTGCAGAATCCCCCTGGCCAAGTTTGTTGGTCTGCTGGTGGCCCAGTTTGCTGAGAACTTGGTGAGCAGGGTTGAGATTGACAACAGATGTTTCTAGAGAGTTAATGAGGAGCAAATCTTGCAAGACCATGGAACAGAGCCTAGCCTTTGGGTTTTGAGAGCCATGGGATGGGTAATTGTGTGCAGGCTTTTCAGAAGGGAAACAGCACGATGAGCCCTGTGTTTAGAAAAATTCTCAACCTTTGCTTAGTTAAAGTCTCACCTTTCTTACACTTATTTTAAAATATTCTCAAAGAGCTTTGATACCTTTATACCCGCCTGAGTCTTTCCCCTTCCAGCTATCTCAATGAGACATTGTTCTTTAGCAGGGTTTGCATGAGCCAGTGTTGAGACTCAGACATGTCTCTACAAGAAGTCAGACTCCTCCAGGGATCAATAGGTTGATTGCGTGGAGTGTGTGTAAAATTGTCTGCAGTTCAAAATTCAGAGTAGAGACTGTTTATAGGAATACAGTGGGTCTGGGAAAGGCCCAACTCATTCAGAAACCCAGCCTCTTAAATGAGATTAGAACCTGTGGCATAAAAAGTTTCCATGTGGTACAGCCAGTAGACACACACTTAACTTAAAACAAACAAACAAACAAACAACCCAAATTACAAACTTGAAATTAGACAACGAGTCTATCTCTTCTTTCAGTTCTATGATCCCATTTGATGCAGACCCATGCAGGCCTTATGTACGCTGTCTCTGTGAGTTCAAATACACATCCATCCTCTTAATTTTAACTGCTTCCTTTCCTTGTTCTGCATCTCCTCTGGCTCTTACATTCTTTCTGTAATCCTCCTCCACAGGGTTCCATGAGCCTTGAGAAGAGGGATTTTATGAAGACATTCAGTTTAGAGCTGAGTGTTCCAGGGTCTTCCACTCTCTGCATAATGTCTTGCTGTGGGTCTCTGTATTTATTTTTATCTGCTACAGGAGGAAGCTACTCTGATAAGACTGAGCAAAGCACTGATCTATGAGCCATTTTAATGGTACATTCTTTTAGTAGACAGAAATATTTGGATTTGCCTTAGGTCCTTTGGCTGTTGTTGGTCATGCAAGTAATATGAGGTAGAACACTAATCATAGTATATGAGAATACACACAAGCTTGAGAAGCATTATCATCTCTAAAATGTAAAGTTGTTATTAACAGACATGCCTGAATAATTCCTTTTTTACGCATATTTTTCACTGCCTAGTCATTAACCACCTATTTATAAAGCAACATTGTATATATATACACACATATATATATTTAACATATATATTTAAATATACATATACACATACATAATACACATATGAAATGGAAAGATATCATTCTGTGTTTAGCCATAGCCAATCAACATCATGACTTCATAATTTGTAATATGTAAAATTTTACAGTCTTTTGTGGTCCTGTACAGGATTGTGTCTTCACAAAGAATTAAGATGTAATCTATCTTTTCCTTTTACATAGAAAACACCCAAAATACAAGTGAATCTCATAACTGTCTTTAGTATTTCACCAGCCAACTTCTTTAAAAGGGACATCCATTCCTATAGGCTCTGATGAAAACAAAAGCTTATGTTTGATAATTTTGCATACCTAAAAGTCAGCAAAAATGTATACAAAGTTATTCCTGGCTTACACACTTTTCTTACTCTACCCACATGATTCTAAACCTCGGTATTGGGAACCATACATCTTCTATTAAGACAGCTGATGTGTCACATACAATAGTACATCATCCAGTTCATAAAGCAAAAGGATTATTTCCAAAAGCCACTCTGATATTTGGTGGATGGTGGATCATAAATAATAATACAGTAGCAACTCCAAACCTTAAATATTTACTCTAAAAAATATAGAGTCCTACAATTTAATTTTTCCTAAGTTTAGCTAGTAATGGTGATATCCCATTTATTTGTATTTATATGTATAGGAATATTTTTATGTGTAGAGTATGTACATTTTATATGTACAGAAATATATATTTATATGTATAGGAATATATTCATGTTGAATATGGATATATACTCATATAATTAGGAATGTGTGTGTGTGTGTGTGAGAGAGAGAGAGAGAGAGAGAGAGAGAGAGAGAGAGTCAGAGTCTGTGTGTGTGTGTAAGATGGAGGGTCATACAAGAAAGTTGCAACAGTCTTAACTATTACCGGTGTATTTAATCATACATTGTTAATATAAGATATACAGTACCTATATACATTATTAAGGCTTCTGGTAATGTTTAAATATACATCTGCTTCTCTAAAGTGCTAGAGATTTCTTTCCGGCATAAAATAGGTGCTGCTTTCCATTCTTAGGAAGATTAAGTGGGATAAACCCTGATTTTGGACTCCCCAGGGTGACACATCTCTGAATGGATTGGGAAATGGTTTTCTCCAAGTAATTACTAGCATTTCTCACAAATCTCATGAAACAAAATAATTTGACCTGCTGCTCTCAATTGCTGATTTCTTCTGCAGGCTGTCTCAGTGGGGAGTGACACAATCTCCTAGGACAAAATGCACCCATTACAAAACTATTATACACAGAGGTGAAACTCTTCCTCCTTCTCAACACTTTTCCAGAAATTATAGAAAGATACTCCACCCCATTTTTTACTGAACTAAGAAATACAAAACTTCTGTTAGTATCTTCCATTGGAATTTTATCAGAAATTTTGGTAATACACATGTTCTTTGCAAGTTTTAAAGAAAATCTGCATCATGTAATAATGAATTTGAACACAGATGATTGATAATATACCTTACTCACAGTGTCACCATGATGGTTAAACTTCACTGTTACCTTTACTTAAAGTACAGTTACCATGGAGACACATCTTTGGGTTTGTATATCAGTGTGTTCCCAGAAGAGTTTAACTTAGGAGAGATAACTTTGGTGAGCTGGGCTGTAAAGCAGGCAGCAAGCTAAGTCATTCATTGCTATTTCCATTCCAGTCACACACGCAATGATCTCAGATGCTTCCTGCTCCCACCACCATGGTTTCCTAGCCACAATAGACTGTACATGCAAACTGTGAGTCGATATTGACACTACTTCCTCAAGTTTTCCATGTAAGTCTTTTGTCACAAAGATTTAAAAATATATAACTAATACATGCATAATTCAATGGGTCCAATAATCTCCCTAAACAATTATGTGCCTGTCTAAAGTTGAACGTAGTCTAATATCAAACTAATAAACTACCTACAGCTATGACCTCGAGGATAACACACCTTCATCCCAATACCAGACATTTCACATGTATAAGAACTGTAGCTAACCCAAGATTTTAGGTGGAGTGTTTAAGAAGCAACTGTGAGTTCAGGTGAATGCCATCTGTGATTTTAGGAAGAATAAATGATACAGCCCTCATACAGACACTTACCTTTTTCAACTTCTCATTGTCCAATGTTGAGTGGCTCTTCCCCACACTCTGTTGCTAAAAATTGTAGCTTACTTTATGTCTTAAAATTACTCTTCAAAACTCTATGTTCTGCCAAATAAATTGTATACTTCCATAGCTATTTGACAATCTTCTGATCTATTAATAGTCATTCATCCATGAACTAGTATTATTGTCTCAAGTGTTTTGGCATCATGTCTGTGAGTAGAAATATTAATGTAAAGGAAAAATATATCACAGGTGACTTTGGGGCCTTTATCCCTTTATATGAGCTTCACGTGTTGCATTGTCTTCACTTAATTCAGACGACCTTAAGCCTTACCATCACCACAGTACACTTTTATTTCTATTTGTCAGCTATGTATTACTTATATGATTTGATCTTTAAGACAACATTGCTAACAGTACTTTACTATGTACATTTAAGAAAAGAAGAGAAAATTGCAGAAGAGGAGTGGAAAGAGTTGAATGAAGAGGAAAAGTGTTGGGAAATGTTGCCTTTTGTACAGAGCACAGTTGTTGCACACAGAACCTCATAGCATGTGTAGTTCTCTGCACAAGGCCTGCACAGGTCAAATAAGGGGAAAGCTCCAGCATGAGTTGCAGAAGGGCTACTATCACTTCAGCCCTAATATAGAAACTGTTGGCAGTTTATGGCTACTAAGGGAAAGAGGTGTGTGTGTGTGTGTGTGTGTGTGTGTGTGTGTGTGTGTGTTAGGGGTTGTGGATGGTGGTCACAAATAGGTTCTCTATGTCCCAGTACATGACATCAAACTCATGCTTATGCAGGAAGCACTAGTTGGACAAAATGGGTTATAAATGAATGAATGAACGAATGACAATAGCACATAAAGCTCTCAGAGAGTCAAGTTTCTGGGCTTTCATAAAAGGGTAACTGTTCTTTCATATCTGCCTCTCCAAAGGTCTTAGCTCTTCATGCCACTGAGATTTTTAAATTTCATTTTGTGTGACATTTTTAGCTATGTAAAGCAGAGAAATAAAATTCATTGAAGCAACAAGTTCTAAATAATTAGTTATCAGATATATGAACTGTCTGCATGACAATTTGTGCATGTAACATTGGGACCAATGGTATTTCTTTCAGGATTTTTCCATGGCCCTTAAGCTGCAGTTAAGGCGGCTTCCCTTCAGACAATGATGATGTCCTGGCATCACTCATGGGCTTATTCTTAATGGAATTAAGAATTCATGGAATTCTCTCATGTGTGGCCCTTCTTTGATAAGTTTTTATGGAAAGAGACAGTGAGATTCAATCATCTCTTTCTTCTCTGGCCCAGGACAGACAAAAGATAAATAAGATAGATCAAGACACACGTAAGCAGGGAAAGAAATTTGGAGGAGAAAGAACAGCCTAGGTAATTTGGGATTTATTAATATCATGTTATTTTAAGCCTGAGAAGGGAGTAGCATGAGAAAGCTTCAGACTGATCCTAGAGGACATGCATATATAAAAGGAGAATCCCAAGAGGTATGTTAAACTCAGAAAGCCAGAGAAATATGGGATATTGCCAGAAAAGAAGAACGTGGCAACTTGCTCTCATCGTCTTTCCATAGTGATGCACTTATTGTGTCTTAAAACACACAGACACACACACACACACACACAGACACACACACACACAGACACACACACACACACACACACACACACACACACACACACATATATATATATATATATATATATATATATATATATATATATATATATATATGCAAGGCTGCTTATGGTACCACCTCAAGTTGCTACTCTGATTCAGTTTAGATTTGTATTGTCATACCAGCTACCTCAGAGAACCAGAGGCAAGCGAGGCTCAGAAAACATACTGAGAATGGAATTTTGAATTCTTCTGTGTGGGCTGAAGTACATAGTTCAGCCTGAACAAGCATTACCATGTCCCGCACTGGGATGTTATATGCAGTAATGAATAAATCCTTAGGATAAAGCCCTCTGTAAATATGAAGTGCTATTGAAATGTAGAGTAGTGTACTGGACATCTTTGTTTTCCATCAGACACATCCCATGAGAAGTTTTCTTCCTTCCAGAACATGTACAGTCCACAAAGGGTGCATCTGACAACTCTGATTCTGCCAAGAGTTCAAAAGCAAATTGTTTTAAGG